>NW_026975322.1:0-82884 GCF_030014295.1 Loxodonta africana | reverse complement strand
ATAGAGAGATAGTATTCCGTGGAAAGGCGCCGGGCTCTGCTAAGATTTCCCCTGGCGCTTCGTTTGCCCTGGGCCAAAGCGAGCCTTCACAATAGCTGAACGCTAACACTGCATACTCGTTCCACTTCCAGAACAGGGCTACCGCGAGGCAGTTCTCCGGGGGAAAACGGCCCTTCGCGAAGGGCAGATCTGCCGAGCTCACTGCGGGAAAGCGAAAGCAAAGGACGCTTTTCTCCCTCTAACCGCTTTCGTCAGAGGAACGGGGGAAGTCACAGTGTTCTTTCTCTCACTGAGATACACACAATCTGACGTTGCCTCTGAGCTCCGTTGCTGGCAAAGAACTGAAACTGACATACACTCCTGTGGGGAAACACAGGGCTTTGCTAGGATTTCTCCAGGCAGTCTGTTTTCCCTGGGCCTCGCTGTAGCAACACTATCTCGCCAGGGCAACACTGCATGGGATTTCCTCTGCCAGGAGAGAGCTGCTGCTTTGTAGTTTGTGCTGGGAAACCTTGCTTTGGCGAGTGCCAATTGACCGCATTCAGGTAGAAAGAAAAGAGAATCGCAAGAGGCCTTTTCTCGCCGGCTGCTCTGCCAAGCCCTTCCAGCTAAAACTATGCCGTTGCTCCTCTGGAAGGATCCCTGCACCGCGACGTAGTTTTTCAGAAGAAGCCTTGCGTTTGCAAGAGCAAAGGAGGAATTCGTTGCAGGAAAGAGGAAGGAAAGAAAGTTTCTCTCCCTCTGCCTGCTTTGCTCAGAGGACTGGATGAAGTTAGGAAGTTCTCCCTTTCACTGAGAAACGTGCAGGCTGCTGTTGCCTGGGCGCTCTCTTCTTTGCAAAAGAGTCTGCAGTTCCAGGCTTTCAACCGTGGAAAGGCGCCGGGCTCTGCTAAGATTTCCCCCGGCGCTTCGTTTGCCCTGGGCCAAAGCGAGCCTTCACAATAGCTGAACGCTAACACTGCATACTCGTTCCACTTCCAGAACAGGGCTACCGCGAGGCAGTTCTCCGGGGGAAAACGGCCCTTCGCGAAGGGCAGATCTGCCGAGCTCACTGCGGGAAAGCGAAAGCAAAGGACGCTTTTCTCCCTCTAACCGCTTTCGTCAGAGGAACGGGGGAAGTCACAGTGTTCTTTCTCTCACTGAGATACACACAATCTGACGTTGCCTCTGAGCTCCGTTGCTGGCAAAGAACCGAAACTGACATACACTCCTGTGGGGAAACACAGGGCTTTGCTAGGATTTCTCCAGGCAGTCTGTTTTCCCTGGGCCTCACTGTAGCAACACTATCTCGCCAGGGCAACACTGCATGGGATTTCCTCTGCCAGGAGAGAGCTGCTGCTTTGTAGTTTGTGCTGGGAAACCTTGCTTTGGCGAGTGCCAATTGACCGCATTCAGGCAGAAAGAAAAGAGAATCGCAAGAGGCCTTTTCTCGCCGGCTGCTCTGCCAAGCCCTTCCAGCGAAAACTATGCCGTTGCTCCTCTGGAAGGATCCCTGCACCGCGACGTAGTTTTTCAGAAGAAGCCTTGCGTTTGCAAGAGCAAAGGAGGAATTCGTTGCAGGAAAGAGGAAGGAAAGAAAGTTTCTCTCCCTCTGCCTGCTTTGCTCAGAGGACTGGATGAAGTTAGGAAGTTCTCCCTTTCACTGAGAAACGTGCAGGCTGCTGTTGCCTGGGCGCTCTCTTCTTTGCAAAAGAGTCTGCAGTTCCGGGCTTTGAACCGTGGAAAGGCGCCGGGCTCTGCTAAGATTTCCCCTGGCGCTTCGTTTGCCCTGGGCCAAAGCGAGCCTTCACAATAGCTGAACGCTAACACTGCATACTCGTTCCACTTCCAGAACAGGGCTACCGCGAGGCAGTTCTCCGGGGGAAAACGGCCCTTCGCGAAGGGCAGATCTGCCGAGCTCACTGCGGGAAAGCGAAAGCAAAGGACGCTTTTCTCCCTCTAACCGCTTTCGTCAGAGGAACGGGGGAAGTCACAGTGTTCTTTCTCTCACTGAGATACACACAATCTGACGTTGCCTCTGAGCTCCGTTGCTGGCAAAGAACTGAAACTGACATACACTCCTGTGGGGAAACACAGGGCTTTGCTAGGATTTCTCCAGGCAGTCTGTTTTCCCTGGGCCTCGCTGTAGCAACACTATCTCGCCAGGGCAACACTGCATGGGATTTCCTCTGCCAGGAGAGAGCTGCTGCTTTGTAGTTTGTGCTGGGAAACCTTGCTTTGGCGAGTGCCAATTGACCGCATTCAGGTAGAAAGAAAAGAGAATCGCAAGAGGCCTTTTCTCGCCGGCTGCTCTGCCAAGCCCTTCCAGCTAAAACTATGCCGTTGCTCCTCTGGAAGGATCCCTGCACCGCGACGTAGTTTTTCAGAAGAAGCCTTGCGTTTGCAAGAGCAAAGGAGGAATTCGTTGCAGGAAAGAGGAAGGAAAGAAAGTTTCTCTCCCTCTGCCTGCTTTGCTCAGAGGACTGGATGAAGTTAGGAAGTTCTCCCTTTCACTGAGAAACGTGCAGGCTGCTGTTGCCTGGGCGCTCTCTTCTTTGCAAAAGAGTCTGCTGTTCCACGCTTTGAACCGTGGAAAGGCGCCGGGCTCTGCTAAGATTTCCCCCGGCGCTTCGTTTGCCCTGGGCCAAAGCGAGCCTTCACAATAGCTGAACGCTAACCCTGCATACTCGTTCCACTTCCAGAACAGGGCTACCGCGAGGCAGTTCTCCGGGGGAAAACGGCCCTTCGCGAAGGGCAGATCTGCCGAGCTCACTGCGGGAAAGCGAAAGCAAAGGACGCTTTTCTCCCTCTAACCGCTTTCGTCAGAGGAACGGGGGAAGTCACAGTGTTCTTTCTCTCACTGAGATACACACAATCTGACGTTGCCTCTGAGCTCCGTTGCTGGCAAAGAACTGAAACTGACATACACTCCTGTGGGGAAACACAGGGCTTTGCTAGGATTTCTCCAGGCAGTCTGTTTCCCTGGGCCTCGCTGTAGCAACACTATCTCGCCAGGGCAACACTGCATGGGATTTCCTCTGCCAGGAGAGAGCTGCTGCTTTGTAGTTTGTGCTGGGAAACCTTGCTTTGGCGAGTGCCAATTGACCGCATTCAGGCAGAAAGAAAAGAGAATCGCAAGAGGCCTTTTCTCGCCGGCTGCTCTGCCAAGCCCTTCCAGCGAAAACTATGCCGTTGCTCCTCTGGAAGGATCCCTGCACCGCCACGTAGTTTTTCAGAAGAAGCCTTGCGTTTGCAAGAGCAAAGGAGGAATTCGTTGCAGGAAAGAGGAAGGAAAGAAAGTTTCTCTCCCTCTGCCTGCTTTGCTCAGAGGACTGGATGAAGTTAGGAAGTTCTCCCTTTCACTGAGAAACGTGCAGGCTGCTGTTGCCTGGGCGCTCTCTTCTTTGCAAAAGAGTCTGCAGTTCCACGCTTTGAACCGTGGAAAGGCGCCGGGCTCTGCTAAGATTTCCCCCGGCGCTTCGTTTGCCCTGGGCCAAAGCGAGCCTTCACAATAGCTGAACGCTAACACTGCATACTCGTTCCACTTCCAGAACAGGGCTACCGCGAGGCAGTTCTCCGGGGGAAAACGGCCCTTCGCGAAGGGCAGATCTGCCGAGCTCACTTCGGGAAAGCGAAAGCAAAGGACGCTTTTCTCCCTCTAACCGCTTTCGTCAGAGGAACGGGGGAAGTCACAGTGTTCTTTCTCTCACTGAGATACACACAATCTGACGTTGCCTCTGAGCTCCGTTGCTGGCAAAGAACTGAAACTGACATACACTCCTGTGGGGAAACACAGGGCTTTGCTAGGATTTCTCCAGGCAGTCTGTTTTCCCTGGGCCTCACTGTAGCAACACTATCTCGCCAGGGCAACACTGCATGGGATTTCCTCTGCCAGGAGAGAGCTGCTGCTTTGTAGATTGTGCTGGGAAACCTTGCTTTGGCAAGTGCCAATTGACCGCATTCAGGCAGAAAGAAAAGAGAATCGCAAGAGGCCTTTTCTCGCCGGCTGCTCTGCCAAGCCCTTCCAGCTAAAACTATGCCGTTGCTCCTCTGGAAGGATCCCTGCACCGCCACGTAGTTTTTCAGAAGAAGCCTTGCGTTTGCAAGAGCAAAGGAGGAATTCGTTGCAGGAAAGAGGAAGGAAAGAAAGTTTCTCTCCCTCTGCCTGCTTTGCTCAGAGGACTGGATGAAGTTAGGAAGTTCTCCCTTTCACTGAGAAACGTGCAGGCTGCTGTTGCCTGGGCGCTCTCTTCTTTGCAAAAGAGTCTGCTGTTCCACGCTTTGAACCGTGGAAAGGCGCCGGGCTCTGCTAAGATTTCCCCCGGCGCTTCGTTTGCCCTGGGCCAAAGCGAGCCTTCACAATAGCTGAACGCTAACCCTGCATACTCGTTCCACTTCCAGAACAGGGCTACCGCGAGGCAGTTCTCCGGGGGAAAACGGCCCTTCGCGAAGGGCAGATCTGCCGAGCTCACTGCGGGAAAGCGAAAGCAAAGGACGCTTTTCTCCCTCTAACCGCTTTCGTCAGAGGAACGGGGGAAGTCACAGTGTTCTTTCTCTCACTGAGATACACACAATCTGACGTTGCCTCTGAGCTCCGTTGCTGGCAAAGAACTGAAACTGACATACACTCCTGTGGGGAAACACAGGGCTTTGCTAGGATTTCTCCAGGCAGTCTGTTTCCCTGGGCCTCGCTGTAGCAACACTATCTCGCCAGGGCAACACTGCATGGGATTTCCTCTGCCAGGAGAGAGCTGCTGCTTTGTAGTTTGTGCTGGGAAACCTTGCTTTGGCGAGTGCCAATTGACCGCATTCAGGCAGAAAGAAAAGAGAATCGCAAGAGGCCTTTTCTCGCCGGCTGCTCTGCCAAGCCCTTCCAGCGAAAACTATGCCGTTGCTCCTCTGGAAGGATCCCTGCACCGCCACGTAGTTTTTCAGAAGAAGCCTTGCGTTTGCAAGAGCAAAGGAGGAATTCGTTGCAGGAAAGAGGAAGGAAAGAAAGTTTCTCTCCCTCTGCCTGCTTTGCTCAGAGGACTGGATGAAGTTAGGAAGTTCTCCCTTTCACTGAGAAACGTGCAGGCTGCTGTTGCCTGGGCGCTCTCTTCTTTGCAAAAGAGTCTGCAGTTCCACGCTTTGAACCGTGGAAAGGCGCCGGGCTCTGCTAAGATTTCCCCCGGCGCTTCGTTTGCCCTGGGCCAAAGCGAGCCTTCACAATAGCTGAACGCTAACACTGCATACTCGTTCCACTTCCAGAACAGGGCTACCGCGAGGCAGTTCTCCGGGGGAAAACGGCCCTTCGCGAAGGGCAGATCTGCCGAGCTCACTTCGGGAAAGCGAAAGCAAAGGACGCTTTTCTCCCTCTAACCGCTTTCGTCAGAGGAACGGGGGAAGTCACAGTGTTCTTTCTCTCACTGAGATACACACAATCTGACGTTGCCTCTGAGCTCCGTTGCTGGCAAAGAACTGAAACTGACATACACTCCTGTGGGGAAACACAGGGCTTTGCTAGGATTTCTCCAGGCAGTCTGTTTTCCCTGGGCCTCACTGTAGCAACACTATCTCGCCAGGGCAACACTGCATGGGATTTCCTCTGCCAGGAGAGAGCTGCTGCTTTGTAGATTGTGCTGGGAAACCTTGCTTTGGCAAGTGCCAATTGACCGCATTCAGGCAGAAAGAAAAGAGAATCGCAAGAGGCCTTTTCTCGCCGGCTGCTCTGCCAAGCCCTTCCAGCTAAAACTATGCCGTTGCTCCTCTGGAAGGATCCCTGCACCGCCACGTAGTTTTTCAGAAGAAGCCTTGCGTTTGCAAGAGCAAAGGAGGAATTCGTTGCAGGAAAGAGGAAGGAAAGAAAGTTTCTCTCCCTCTGCCTGCTTTGCTCAGAGGACTGGATGAAGTTAGGAAGTTCTCCCTTTCACTGAGAAACGTGCAGGCTGCTGTTGCCTGGGCGCTCTCTTCTTTGCAAAAGAGTCTGCAGTTCCACGCTTTGAACCGTGGAAAGGCGCCGGGCTCTGCTAAGATTTCCCCCGGCGCTTCGTTTGCCCTGGGCCAAAGCGAGCCTTCACAATAGCTGAACGCTAACACTGCATACTCGTTCCACTTCCAGAACAGGGCTACCGCGAGGCAGTTCTCCGGGGGAAAACGGCCCTTCGCGAAGGGCAGATCTGCCGAGCTCACTGCGGGAAAGCGAAAGCAAAGGACGCTTTTCTCCCTCTAACCGCTTTCGTCAGAGGAACGGGGGAAGTCACAGTGTTCTTTCTCTCACTGAGATACACACAATCTGACGTTGCCTCTGAGCTCCGTTGCTGGCAAAGAACCGAAACTGACATACACTCCTGTGGGGAAACACAGGGCTTTGCTAGGATTTCTCCAGGCAGTCTGTTTTCCCTGGGCCTCACTGTAGCAACACTATCTCGCCAGGGCAACACTGCATGGGATTTCCTCTGCCAGGAGAGAGCTGCTGCTTTGTAGTTTGTGCTGGGAAACCTTGCTTTGGCGAGTGCCAATTGACCGCATTCAGGCAGAAAGAAAAGAGAATCGCAAGAGGCCTTTTCTCGCCGGCTGCTCTGCCAAGCCCTTCCAGCTAAAACTATGCCGTTGCTCCTCTGGAAGGATCCCTGCACCGCGACGTAGTTTTTCAGAAGAAGCCTTGCGTTTGCAAGAGCAAAGGAGGAATTCGTTGCAGGAAAGAGGAAGGAAAGAAAGTTTCTCTCCCTCTGCCTGCTTTGCTCAGAGGACTGGATGAAGTTAAGAAGTTCTCCCTTTCACTGAGAAACGTGCAGGCTGCTGTTGCCTGGGCGCTCTCTTCTTTGCAAAAGAGTCTGCAGTTCCACGCTTTGAACCGTGGAAAGGCGCCGGGCTCTGCTAAGATTTCCCCCGGCGCTTCGTTTGCCCTGGGCCAAAGCGAGCCTTCACAATAGCTGAACGCTAACCCTGCATACTCGTTCCACTTCAAGAACAGGGCTACCGCGAGGCAGTTCTCCGGGGGAAAACGGCCCTTCGCGAAGGGCAGATCTGCCGAGCTCACTTCGGGAAAGCGAAAGCAAAGGACGCTTTTCTCCCTCTAAGCGCTTTCGTCAGAGGAACGGGGGAAGTCACAGTGTTCTTTCTCTCACTGAGATACACAAATCTGACGTTGCCTCTGAGCTCCGTTGCTGGCAAAGAACTGAAACTGACATACACTCCTGTGGGGAAACACAGGGCTTTGCTAGGATTTCTCCAGGCAGTCTGTTTTCCCTGGGCCTCACTGTAGCAACACTATCTCGCCAGGGCAACACTGCATGGGATTTCCTCTGCCAGGAGAGAGCTGCTGCTTTGTAGATTGTGCTGGGAAACCTTGCTTTGGCAAGTGCCAATTGACCGCATTCAGGCAGAAAGAAAAGAGAATCGCAAGAGGCCTTTTCTCGCCGGCTGCTCTGCCAAGCCCTTCCAGCGAAAACTATGCCGTTGCTCCTCTGGAAGGATCCCTGCACCGCCACGTAGTTTTTCAGAAGAAGCCTTGCGTTTGCAAGAGCAAAGGAGGAATTCGTTGCAGGAAAGAGGAAGGAAAGAAAGTTTCTCTCCCTCTGCCTGCTTTGCTCAGAGGACTGGATGAAGTTAGGAAGTTCTCCCTTTCACTGAGAAACGTGCAGGCTGCTGTTGCCTGGGCGCTCTCTTCTTTGCAAAAGAGTCTGCAGTTCCACGCTTTGAACCGTGGAAAGGCGCCGGGCTCTGCTAAGATTTCCCCCGGCGCTTCGTTTGCCCTGGGCCAAAGCGAGCCTTCACAATAGCTGAACGCTAACACTGCATACTCGTTCCACTTCCAGAACAGGGCTACCGCGAGGCAGTTCTCCGGGGGAAAACGGCCCTTCGCGAAGGGCAGATCTGCCGAGCTCACTGCGGGAAAGCGAAAGCAAAGGACGCTTTTCTCCCTCTAACCGCTTTCGTCAGAGGAATGGGGGAAGTCACAGTCTTCTTTCTCTCACTGAGATACACACAATCTGACGTTGCCTCTGAGCTCCGTTGCTGGCAAAGAACTGAAACTGACATACATTCCTGTGGGGAAACACAGGGCTTTGCTAGGATTTCTCCAGGCAGTCTGTTTTCCCTGGGCCTCGCTGTAGCAACACTATCTCGCCAGGGCAACACTGCATGGGATTTCCTCTGCCAGGAGGGAGCTGCTGCTTTGTAGTTTGTGCTGGGAAACCTTGCTTTGGCAAGTGCCCATTGACCGCATTCAGGCAGAAAGAAAAGAGAATCGCAAGAGGCCTTTTCTCCCCGGCTGCTCTGCCAAGCCCTTACAGCTCAAACTATGCCGTTGCTCCTCTGGAAGGATCCCTGCACCGCGACGTAGTTTTTCAGAAGAAGCCTTGCGTTTGCAAGAGCAAAGGAGGAATTCGTTGCAGGAAAGAGGAAGGAAAGAAAGTTTCTCTCCCTCTGCCTGCTTTGCTCAGAGGACTGGATGAAGTTAGGAAGTTCTCCCTTTCACTGAGAAACGTGCAGGCTGCTGTTGCCTGGGCGCTCTCTTCTTTGCAAAAGAGTCTGCTGTTCCACGCTTTGAACCGTGGAAAGGCGCCGGGCTCTGCTAAGATTTCCCCCGGCGCTTCGTTTGCCCTGGGCCAAAGCGAGCCTTCACAATAGCTGAACGCTAACACTGCATACTCGTTCCACTTCCAGAACAGGGCTACCGCGAGGCAGTTCTCCAGGGGAAAACGGCCCTTCGCGAAGGGCAGATCTGCCGAGCTCACTTCGGGAAAGCGAAAGCAAAGGACGCTTTTCTCCCTCTAACCGCTTTCGTCAGAGGAACGGGGGAAGTCACAGTGTTCTTTCTCTCACTGAGATACACACAATCTGACGTTGCCTCTGAGCTCCGTTGCTGGCAAAGAACTGAAACTGACATACATTCCTGTGGGGAAACACAGGGCTTTGCTAGGATTTCTCTAGGCAGTCTGTTTTCCCTGGGCCTCACTGTAGCAACACTATCTCGCCAGGGCAACACTGCATGGGATTTCCTCTGCCAGGAGAGAGCTGCTGCTTTGTAGATTGTGCTGGGAAACCTTGCTTTGGCAAGTGCCAATTGACCGCATTCAGGAAGAAAGAAAAGAGAATCGCAAGAGGCCTTTTCTCGCCGGCTGCTCTGCCAAGCCCTTCCAGCTAAAACTATGCCGTTGCTCCTCTGGAAGGATCCCTGCACCGCGACGTAGTTTTTCAGAAGAAGCCTTGCGTTTGCAAGAGCAAAGGAGGAATTCGTTGCAGGAAAGAGGAAGGAAAGAAAGTTTCTCTCCCTCTGCCTGCTTTGCTCAGAGGACTGGATGAAGTTAGGAAGTTCTCCCTTTCACTGAGAAACGTGCAGGCTGCTGTTGCCTGGGCGCTCTGTTCTTTGCAAAAGAGTCTGCTGTTCCACGCTTTGAACCGTGGAAAGGCGCCGGGCTCTGCTAAGATTTCCCCTGGCGCTTCGTTTGCCCTGGGCCAAAGCGAGCCTTCACAATAGCTGAACGCTAACACTGCATACTCGTTCCACTTCCAGAACAGGGCTACCGCGAGGCAGTTCTCCGGGGGAAAACGGCCCTTCGCGAAGGGCAGATCTGCCGAGCTCACTGCGGGAAAGCGAAAGCAAAGGACGCTTTTCTCCCTCTAACCGCTTTCGTCAGAGGAACGGGGGAAGTCACAGTCTTCTTTCTCTCACTGAGATACACACAATCTGACGTTGCCTCTGAGCTCCGTTGCTGGCAAAGAACAGAAATTGACATACATTGCTGTGGGGAAACACAGGGCTTTGCTAGGATTTCTCCAGGCATTCTTTTTTCCCTGGGCCTCACTGTAGCAACACTATCTCGCCAGGGCAACACTGCATGGGATATCCTCTGCCAGGAGGGAGCTGCTGCTTTGTAGTTTGTGCTGGGAAACCTTGCTTTGGCAAGTGCCTATTGACCGCATTCAGGCAGAAAGAAAAGAGAATCGCAAGAGGCCTTTTCTCCCCGGCTGCTCTGCCAAGCCCTTCCAGCTCAAACTATGCCGTTGCTCCTCTGGAAGGATCCCTGCACCGCGACGTAGTTTTTCAGAAGAAGCCTTGCGTTTGCAAGAGCAAAGGAGGAATTCGTTGCAGGAAAGAGGAAGGAAAGAAAGTTTCTCTCCCTCTGCCTGCTTTGCTCAGAGGACTGGATGAAGTTAGGAAGTTCTCCCTTTCACTGAGAAACGTGCAGGCTGCTGTTGCCTGGGCGCTCTGTTCTTTGCAAAAGAGTCTGCTGTTCCACGCTTTGAACCGTGGAAAGGCGCCGGGCTCTGCTAAGATTTCCCCTGGCGCTTCGTTTGCCCTGGGCCAAAGCGAGCCTTCACAATAGCTGAACGCTAACACTGCATACTCGTTCCACTTCCAGAACAGGGCTACCGCGAGGCAGTTCTCCGGGGGAAAACGGCCCTTCGCGAAGGGCAGATCTGCCGAGCTCACTGCGGGAAAGCGAAAGCAAAGGACGCTTTTCTCCCTCTAACCGCTTTCGTCAGAGGAACGGGGGAAGTCACAGTCTTCTTTCTCTCACTGAGATACACACAATCTGACGTTGCCTCTGAGCTCCGTTGCTGGCAAAGAACTGAAACTGACATACATTCCTGTGGGGAAACACAGGGCTTTGCTAGGATTTCTCCAGGCAGTCTGTTTTCCCTGGGCCTCGCTGTAGCAACACTATCTCGCCAGGGCAACACTGCATGGGATTTCCTCTGCCAGGAGGGAGCTGCTGCTTTGTAGTTTGTGCTGGGAAACCTTGCTTTGGCAAGTGCCAATTGACCGCATTCAGGCAGAAAGAAAAGAGAATCGCAAGAGGCCTGTTCTCCCCGGCTACTCTGCCAAGCCCTTACAGCTCAAACTATGCCGTTGCTCCTCTGGAAGGATCCCTGCACCGCGACGTAGTTTTTCAGAAGAAGCCTTGCGTTTGCAAGAGCAAAGGAGGAATTCGTTGCAGGAAAGAGGAAGGAAAGAAAGTTTCTCTACCTCTGCCTGCTTTGGTCAGAGGACTGGATGAAGTTAGGAAGTTCTCCCTTTCACTGAGAAACGTGCAGGCTGCTGTTGCCTGGGCGCTCTCTTCTTTGCAAAAGAGTCTGCTGTTCCACGCTTTGAACCGTGGAAAGGCACCGGGCTCTGCTAAGATTTCCCCCGGCGCTTCGTTTGCCCTGGGCCAAAGCGAGCCTTCACAATAGCTGAACGCTAACACTGCATACTCGTTCCACTTCCAGAACAGGGCTACCGCGAGGGAGTTCTCTGGGGGAAAACGGCCCTTCGCGAAGGGCAGATCTGCCGAGCTCACTGCGGGAAAGCGAAAGCAAAGGACGCTTTTCTCCCTCTAACCGCTTTCGTCAGAGGAACGGGGGAAGTCACAGTCTTCTTTCTCTCACTGAGATACACACAATCTGACGTTGCCTCTGAGCTCCGTTGCTGGCAAAGAACTGAAATTGACATACATTCCTGTGGGGAAACACAGGGCTTTGCTAGGATTTCTCCAGGCAGTCTGTTTTCCCTGGGCCTCGCTGTAGCAACACTATCTCGCCAGGGCAACACTGCATGGGATTTCCTCTGCCAGGAGGGAGCTGCTGCTTTGTAGTTTGTGCTGGGAAACCTTGCTTTGGCAAGTGCCAATTGACCGCATTCAGGCAGAAAGAAAAGAGAATCGCAAGAGGCCTTTTCTCCCCGGCTACTCTGCCATGCCCTTACAGCTCAAACTATGCCGTTGCTCCTCTGGAAGGATCCCTGCACCGCGACGTAGTTTTTCAGAAGAAGCCTTGCGTTTGCAGGAGCAAAGGAGGAATTCGTTGCAGGAAAGAGGAAGGAAAGAAAGTTTCTCTCCCTCTGCCTGCTTTCCTCAGAGGACTGGATGAAGTTAGGAAGTTCTCCCTTTCACTGAGAAACGTGCAGGCTGCTGTTGCCTGGGCGCTCTGTTCTTTGCAAAAGAGTCTGCTGTTCCACGCTTTGAACCGTGGAAAGGCGCCGGGCTCTGCTAAGATTTCCCCCGGCGCTTCGTTTGCCCTGGGCCAAAGCGAGCCTTCACAATAGCTGAACGCTAACACTGCATACTCGTTCCACTTCCAGAACAGGGCTACCGCGAGGCAGTTCTCCGGGGGAAAACGGCCCTTCGCGAAGGGCAGATCTGCCGAGCTCACTGCGGGAAAGCGAAAGCAAAGGACGCTTTTCTCCCTCTAACCGCTTTCGTCAGAGGAATGGGGGAAGTCACAGTCTTCTTTCTCTCACTGAGATACACACAATCTGACGTTGCCTCTGAGCTCCGTTGCTGGCAAAGAACTGAAACTGACATACATTCCTGTGGGGAAACACAGGGCTTTGCTAGGATTTCTCCAGGCAGTCTGTTTTCCCTGGGCCTCGCTGTAGCAACACTATCTCGCCAGGGCAACACTGCATGGGATTTCCTCTGCCAGGAGGGAGCTGCTGCTTTGTAGTTTGTGCTGGGAAACCTTGCTTTGGCAAGTGCCAATTGACCGCATTCAGGCAGAAAGAAAAGAGAATCGCAAGAGGCCTTTTCTCCCCGGCTGCTCTGCCAAGCCCTTACAGCTCAAACTATGCCGTTGCTCCTCTGGAAGGATCCCTGCACCGCGACGTAGTTTTTCAGAAGAAGCCTTGCGTTTGCAAGAGCAAAGGAGGAATTCGTTGCAGGAAAGAGGAAGGAAAGAAAGTTTCTCTCCCTCTGCCTGCTTTGCTCAGAGGACTGGATGAAGTTAGGAAGTTCTCCCTTTCACTGAGAAACGTGCAGGCTGCTGTTGCCTGGGCGCTCTCTTCTTTGCAAAAGAGTCTGCTGTTCCACGCTTTGAACCGTGGAAAGGCGCCGGGCTCTGCTAAGATTTCCCCCGGCGCTTCGTTTGCCCTGGGCCAAAGCGAGCCTTCACAATAGCTGAACGCTAACACTGCATACTCGTTCCACTTCCAGAACAGGGCTACCGCGAGGCAGTTCTCCGGGGGAAAACGGCCCTTCGCGAAGGGCAGATCTGCCGAGCTCACTGCGGGAAAGCGAAAGCAAAGGACGCTTTTCTCCCTCTAACCGCTTTCGTCAGAGGAACGGGGGAAGTCACAGTGTTCTTTCTCTCACTGAGATGCACACAATCTGACGTTGCCTCTGAGCTCCGTTGCTGGCAAAGAACTGAAACTGACATACATTCCTGTGGGGAAACACAGGGCTTTGCTAGGATTTCTCCAGGCAGTCTGTTTTCCCTGGGCCTCACTGTAGCAACACTATCTCGCCAGGGCAACACTGCATGGGATTTCCTCTGCCAGGAGAGAGCTGCTGCTTTGTAGATTGTGCTGGGAAACCTTGCTTTGGCAAGTGCCAATTGACCGCATTCAGGCAGAAAGAAAAGAGAATCGCAAGAGGCCTTTTCTCGCCGGCTGCTCTGCCAAGCCCTTCCAGCGAAAACTATGCCGTTGCTCCTCTGGAAGGATCCCTGCACCGCGACGTAGTTTTTCAGAAGAAGCCTTGCGTTTGCAAGAGCAAAGGAGGAATTCGTTGCAGGAAAGAGGAAGGAAAGAAAGTTTCTCTCCCTCTGCCTGCTTTGCTCAGAGGACTGGATGAAGTTAGGAAGTTCTCCCTTTCACTGAGAAACGTGCAGGCTGCTGTTGCCTGGGCGCTCTCTTCTTTGCAAAAGAGTCTGCAGTTCCACGCTTTGAACCGTGGAAAGGCGCCGGGCTCTGCTAAGATTTCCCCTGGCGCTTCGTTTGCCCTGGGCCAAAGCGAGCCTTCACAATAGCTGAACGCTAACACTGCATACTCGTTCCACTTCCAGAACAGGGCTACCGCGAGGCAGTTCTCCGGGGGAAAACGGCCCTTCGCGAAGGGCAGATCTGCCGAGCTCACTGCGGGAAAGCGAAAGCAAAGGACGCTTTTCTCCCTCTAACCGCTTTCGTCAGAGGAACGGGGGAAGTCACAGTGTTCTTTCTCTCACTGAGATACACACAATCTGACGTTGCCTCTGAGCTCCGTTGCTGGCAAAGAACCGAAACTGACATACACTCCTGTGGGTAAACACAGGGCTTTGCTAGGATTTCTCCAGGCAGTCTGTTTTCCCTGGGCCTCGCTTTAGCAACACTATCTCGCCAGGGCAACACTGCATGGGATTTCCTCTGCCAGGAGAGAGCTGCTGCTTTGTAGATTGTGCTGGGAAACCTTGCTTTGGCGAGTGCCAATTGACCGCATTCAGGCAGAAAGAAAAGAGAATCGCAAGAGGCCTTTTCTCGCCGGCTGCTCTGCCAAGCCCTTCCAGCTAAAACTATGCCGTTGCTCCTCTGGAAGGATCCCTGCACCGCGATGTAGTTTTTCAGAAGAAGCCTTGCGTTTGCAAGAGCAAAGGAGGAATTCGTTGCAGGAAAGAGGAAGGAAAGAAAGTTTCTCTCCCTCTGCCTGCTTTGCTCAGAGGACTGGATGAAGTTAGGAAGTTCTCCCTTTCACTGAGAAACGTGCAGGCTGCTGTTGCCTGGGCGCTCTCTTCTTTGCAAAAGAGTCTGCAGTTCCACGCTTTGAACCGTGGAAAGGCGCCGGGCTCTGCTAAGATTTCCCCCGGCGCTTCGTTTGCCCTGGGCCAAAGCGAGCCTTCACAATAGCTGAACGCTAACACTGCATACTCGTTCCACTTCCAGAACAGGGCTACCGCGAGGCAGTTCTCCGGGGGAAAACGGCCCTTCGCGAAGGGCAGATCTGCCGAGCTCACTGCGGGAAAGCGAAAGCAAAGGACGCTTTTCTCCCTCTAACCGCTTTCGTCAGAGGAACGGGGGAAGTCACAGTGTTCTTTCTCTCACTGAGATACACACAATCTGACGTTGCCTCTGAGCTCCGTTGCTGGCAAAGAACTGAAACTGACATACATTCCTGTGGGGAAACACAGGGCTTTGCTAGGATTTCCCTAGGCAGTCTGTTTTCCCTGGGCCTCACTGTAGCAACACTATCTCGCCAGGGCAACACTGCATGGGATTTCCTCTGCCAGGAGAGAGCTGCTGCTTTGTAGTTTGTGCTGGGAAACCTTGCTTTGGCAAGTGCCAATTGACCGCATTCAGGCAGAAAGAAAAGAGAATCGCAAGAGGCCTTTTCTCGCCGGCTGCTCTGCCAAGCCCTTCCAGCTAAAACTATGCCGTTGCTCCTCTGGAAGGATCCCTGCACCGCCACGTAGTTTTTCAGAAGAAGCCTTGCGTTTGCAAGAGCAAAGGAGGAATTCGTTGCAGGAAAGAGGAAGGAAAGAAAGTTTCTCTCCCTCTGCCTGCTTTGCTCAGAGGACTGGATGAAGTTAGGAAGTTCTCCCTTTCACTGAGAAACGTGCAGGCTGCTGTTGCCTGGGCGCTCTCTTCTTTGCAAAAGAGTCTGCAGTTCCACGCTTTGAACCGTGGAAAGGCGCCGGGCTCTGCTAAGATTTCCCCCGGCGCTTCGTTTGCCCTGGGCCAAAGCGAGCCTTCACAATAGCTGAACGCTAACCCTGCATACTCGTTCCACTTCCAGAACAGGGCTACCGCGAGGCAGTTCTCCGGGGGAAAACGGCCCTTCGCGAAGGGCAGATCTGCCGAGCTCACTTCGGGAAAGCGAAAGCAAAGGACGCTTTTCTCCCTCTAAGCGCTTTCGTCAGAGGAACGGGGGAAGTCACAGTGTTCTTTCTCTCACTGAGATGCACACAATCTGACGTTGCCTCTGAGCTCCGTTGCTGGCAAAGAACTGAAACTGACATACATTCCTGTGGGGAAACACAGGGCTTTGCTAGGATTTCTCCAGGCAGTCTGTTTTCCCTGGGCCTCACTGTAGCAACACTATCTCGCCAGGGCAACACTGCATGGGATTTCCTCTGCCAGGAGAGAGCTGCTGCTTTGTAGATTGTGCTGGGAAACCTTGCTTTGGCAAGTGCCAATTGACCGCATTCAGGCAGAAAGAAAAGAGAATCGCAAGAGGCCTTTTCTCGCCGGCTGCTCTGCCAAGCCCTTCCAGCGAAAACTATGCCGTTGCTCCTCTGGAAGGATCCCTGCACCGCGACGTAGTTTTTCAGAAGAAGCCTTGCGTTTGCAAGAGCAAAGGAGGAATTCGTTGCAGGAAAGAGGAAGGAAAGAAAGTTTCTCTCCCTCTGCCTGCTTTGCTCAGAGGACTGGATGAAGTTAGGAAGTTCTCCCTTTCACTGAGAAACGTGCAGGCTGCTGTTGCCTGGGCGCTCTCTTCTTTGCAAAAGAGTCTGCAGTTCCACGCTTTGAACCGTGGAAAGGCGCCGGGCTCTGCTAAGATTTCCCCTGGCGCTTCGTTTGCCCTGGGCCAAAGCGAGCCTTCACAATAGCTGAACGCTAACACTGCATACTCGTTCCACTTCCAGAACAGGGCTACCGCGAGGCAGTTCTCCGGGGGAAAACGGCCCTTCGCGAAGGGCAGATCTGCCGAGCTCACTGCGGGAAAGCGAAAGCAAAGGACGCTTTTCTCCCTCTAACCGCTTTCGTCAGAGGAACGGGGGAAGTCACAGTGTTCTTTCTCTCACTGAGATACACACAATCTGACGTTGCCTCTGAGCTCCGTTGCTGGCAAAGAACCGAAACTGACATACACTCCTGTGGGTAAACACAGGGCTTTGCTAGGATTTCTCCAGGCAGTCTGTTTTCCCTGGGCCTCGCTTTAGCAACACTATCTCGCCAGGGCAACACTGCATGGGATTTCCTCTGCCAGGAGAGAGCTGCTGCTTTGTAGATTGTGCTGGGAAACCTTGCTTTGGCGAGTGCCAATTGACCGCATTCAGGCAGAAAGAAAAGAGAATCGCAAGAGGCCTTTTCTCGCCGGCTGCTCTGCCAAGCCCTTCCAGCTAAAACTATGCCGTTGCTCCTCTGGAAGGATCCCTGCACCGCGATGTAGTTTTTCAGAAGAAGCCTTGCGTTTGCAAGAGCAAAGGAGGAATTCGTTGCAGGAAAGAGGAAGGAAAGAAAGTTTCTCTCCCTCTGCCTGCTTTGCTCAGAGGACTGGATGAAGTTAGGAAGTTCTCCCTTTCACTGAGAAACGTGCAGGCTGCTGTTGCCTGGGCGCTCTCTTCTTTGCAAAAGAGTCTGCAGTTCCACGCTTTGAACCGTGGAAAGGCGCCGGGCTCTGCTAAGATTTCCCCCGGCGCTTCGTTTGCCCTGGGCCAAAGCGAGCCTTCACAATAGCTGAACGCTAACACTGCATACTCGTTCCACTTCCAGAACAGGGCTACCGCGAGGCAGTTCTCCGGGGGAAAACGGCCCTTCGCGAAGGGCAGATCTGCCGAGCTCACTGCGGGAAAGCGAAAGCAAAGGACGCTTTTCTCCCTCTAACCGCTTTCGTCAGAGGAACGGGGGAAGTCACAGTGTTCTTTCTCTCACTGAGATACACACAATCTGACGTTGCCTCTGAGCTCCGTTGCTGGCAAAGAACTGAAACTGACATACATTCCTGTGGGGAAACACAGGGCTTTGCTAGGATTTCCCTAGGCAGTCTGTTTTCCCTGGGCCTCACTGTAGCAACACTATCTCGCCAGGGCAACACTGCATGGGATTTCCTCTGCCAGGAGAGAGCTGCTGCTTTGTAGTTTGTGCTGGGAAACCTTGCTTTGGCAAGTGCCAATTGACCGCATTCAGGCAGAAAGAAAAGAGAATCGCAAGAGGCCTTTTCTCGCCGGCTGCTCTGCCAAGCCCTTCCAGCTAAAACTATGCCGTTGCTCCTCTGGAAGGATCCCTGCACCGCCACGTAGTTTTTCAGAAGAAGCCTTGCGTTTGCAAGAGCAAAGGAGGAATTCGTTGCAGGAAAGAGGAAGGAAAGAAAGTTTCTCTCCCTCTGCCTGCTTTGCTCAGAGGACTGGATGAAGTTAGGAAGTTCTCCCTTTCACTGAGAAACGTGCAGGCTGCTGTTGCCTGGGCGCTCTCTTCTTTGCAAAAGAGTCTGCAGTTCCACGCTTTGAACCGTGGAAAGGCGCCGGGCTCTGCTAAGATTTCCCCCGGCGCTTCGTTTGCCCTGGGCCAAAGCGAGCCTTCACAATAGCTGAACGCTAACCCTGCATACTCGTTCCACTTCCAGAACAGGGCTACCGCGAGGCAGTTCTCCGGGGGAAAACGGCCCTTCGCGAAGGGCAGATCTGCCGAGCTCACTTCGGGAAAGCGAAAGCAAAGGACGCTTTTCTCCCTCTAAGCGCTTTCGTCAGAGGAACGGGGGAAGTCACAGTGTTCTTTCTCTCACTGAGATACACACAATCTGACGTTGCCTCTGAGCTCCGTTGCTGGCAAAGAACTGAAACTGACATACACTCCTGTGGGGAAACACAGGGCTTTGCTAGGATTTCTCCAGGCAGTCTGTTTTCCCTGGGCCTCGCTGTAGCAACACTATCTCGCCAGGGCAACACTGCATGGGATTTCCTCTGCCAGGAGAGAGCTGCTGCTTTGTAGTTTGTGCTGGGAAACCTTGCTTTGGCGAGTGCCAATTGACCGCATTCAGGTAGAAAGAAAAGAGAATCGCAAGAGGCCTTTTCTCGCCGGCTGCTCTGCCAAGCCCTTCCAGCTAAAACTATGCCGTTGCTCCTCTGGAAGGATCCCTGCACCGCGACGTAGTTTTTCAGAAGAAGCCTTGCGTTTGCAAGAGCAAAGGAGGAATTCGTTGCAGGAAAGAGGAAGGAAAGAAAGTTTCTCTCCCTCTGCCTGCTTTGCTCAGAGGACTGGATGAAGTTAGGAAGTTCTCCCTTTCACTGAGAAACGTGCAGGCTGCTGTTGCCTGGGCGCTCTCTTCTTTGCAAAAGAGTCTGCAGTTCCACGCTTTGAACCGTGGAAAGGCGCCGGGCTCTGCTAAGATTTCCCCCGGCGCTTCGTTTGCCCTGGGCCAAAGCGAGCCTTCACAATAGCTGAACGCTAACACTGCATACTCGTTCCACTTCCAGAACAGGGCTACCGCGAGGCAGTTCTCCGGGGGAAAACGGCCCTTCGCGAAGGGCAGATCTGCCGAGCTCACTGCGGGAAAGCGAAAGCAAAGGACGCTTTTCTCCCTCTAACCGCTTTCGTCAGAGGAACGGGGGAAGTCACAGTGTTCTTTCTCTCACTGAGATACACACAATCTGACGTTGCCTCTGAGCTCCGTTGCTGGCAAAGAACTGAAACTGACATACATTCCTGTGGGGAAACACAGGGCTTTGCTAGGATTTCCGTAGGCAGTCTGTTTTCCCTGGGCCTCGCTGTAGCAACACTATCTCGCCAGGGCAACACTGCATGGGATTTCCTCTGCCAGGAGAGAGCTGCTGCTTTGTAGTTTGTGCTGGGAAACCTTGCTTTGGCGAGTGCCAATTGACCGCATTCAGGCAGAAAGAAAAGAGAATCGCAAGAGGCCTTTTCTCGCCGGCTGCTCTGCCAAGCCCTTCCAGCTAAAACTATGCCGTTGCTCCTCTGGAAGGATCCCTGCACCGCGACGTAGTTTTTCAGAAGAAGCCTTGCGTTTGCAAGAGCAAAGGAGGAATTCGTTGCAGGAAAGAGGAAGGAAAGAAAGTTTCTCTCCCTCTGCCTGCTTTGCTCAGAGGACTGGATGAAGTTAGGAAGTTCTCCCTTTCACTGAGAAACGTGCAGGCTGCTGTTGCCTGGGCGCTCTCTTCTTTGCAAAAGAGTCTGCAGTTCCACGCTTTGAACCGTGGAAAGGCGCCGGGCTCTGCTAAGATTTCCCCCGGCGCTTCGTTTGCCCTGGGCCAAAGCGAGCCTTCACAATAGCTGAACGCTAACACTGCATACTCGTTCCACTTCCAGAACAGGGCTACCGCGAGGCAGTTCTCCGGGGGAAAACGGCCCTTCGCGAAGGGCAGATCTGCCGAGCTCACTGCGGGAAAGCGAAAGCAAAGGACGCTTTTCTCCCTCTAACCGCTTTCGTCAGAGGAACGGGGGAAGTCACAGTGTTCTTTCTCTCACTGAGATACACACAATCTGACGTTGCCTCTGAGCTCCGTTGCTGGCAAAGAACTGAAACTGACATACACTCCTGTGGGGAAACACAGGGCTTTGCTAGGATTTCTCCAGGCAGTCTGTTTCCCTGGGCCTCGCTGTAGCAACACTATCTCGCCAGGGCAACACTGCATGGGATTTCCTCTGCCAGGAGAGAGCTGCTGCTTTGTAGTTTGTGCTGGGAAACCTTGCTTTGGCGAGTGCCAATTGACCGCATTCAGGCAGAAAGAAAAGAGAATCGCAAGAGGCCTTTTCTCGCCGGCTGCTCTGCCAAGCCCTTCCAGCGAAAACTATGCCGTTGCTCCTCTGGAAGGATCCCTGCACCGCCACGTAGTTTTTCAGAAGAAGCCTTGCGTTTGCAAGAGCAAAGGAGGAATTCGTTGCAGGAAAGAGGAAGGAAAGAAAGTTTCTCTCCCTCTGCCTGCTTTGCTCAGAGGACTGGATGAAGTTAGGAAGTTCTCCCTTTCACTGAGAAACGTGCAGGCTGCTGTTGCCTGGGCGCTCTCTTCTTTGCAAAAGAGTCTGCAGTTCCACGCTTTGAACCGTGGAAAGGCGCCGGGCTCTGCTAAGATTTCCCCCGGCGCTTCGTTTGCCCTGGGCCAAAGCGAGCCTTCACAATAGCTGAACGCTAACACTGCATACTCGTTCCACTTCCAGAACAGGGCTACCGCGAGGCAGTTCTCCGGGGGAAAACGGCCCTTCGCGAAGGGCAGATCTGCCGAGCTCACTTCGGGAAAGCGAAAGCAAAGGACGCTTTTCTCCCTCTAACCGCTTTCGTCAGAGGAACGGGGGAAGTCACAGTGTTCTTTCTCTCACTGAGATACACACAATCTGACGTTGCCTCTGAGCTCCGTTGCTGGCAAAGAACTGAAACTGACATACACTCCTGTGGGGAAACACAGGGCTTTGCTAGGATTTCTCCAGGCAGTCTGTTTTCCCTGGGCCTCACTGTAGCAACACTATCTCGCCAGGGCAACACTGCATGGGATTTCCTCTGCCAGGAGAGAGCTGCTGCTTTGTAGATTGTGCTGGGAAACCTTGCTTTGGCAAGTGCCAATTGACCGCATTCAGGCAGAAAGAAAAGAGAATCGCAAGAGGCCTTTTCTCGCCGGCTGCTCTGCCAAGCCCTTCCAGCTAAAACTATGCCGTTGCTCCTCTGGAAGGATCCCTGCACCGCCACGTAGTTTTTCAGAAGAAGCCTTGCGTTTGCAAGAGCAAAGGAGGAATTCGTTGCAGGAAAGAGGAAGGAAAGAAAGTTTCTCTCCCTCTGCCTGCTTTGCTCAGAGGACTGGATGAAGTTAGGAAGTTCTCCCTTTCACTGAGAAACGTGCAGGCTGCTGTTGCCTGGGCGCTCTCTTCTTTGCAAAAGAGTCTGCAGTTCCACGCTTTGAACCGTGGAAAGGCGCCGGGCTCTGCTAAGATTTCCCCCGGCGCTTCGTTTGCCCTGGGCCAAAGCGAGCCTTCACAATAGCTGAACGCTAACACTGCATACTCGTTCCACTTCCAGAACAGGGCTACCGCGAGGCAGTTCTCCGGGGGAAAACGGCCCTTCGCGAAGGGCAGATCTGCCGAGCTCACTGCGGGAAAGCGAAAGCAAAGGACGCTTTTCTCCCTCTAACCGCTTTCGTCAGAGGAACGGGGGAAGTCACAGTGTTCTTTCTCTCACTGAGATACACACAATCTGACGTTGCCTCTGAGCTCCGTTGCTGGCAAAGAACCGAAACTGACATACACTCCTGTGGGGAAACACAGGGCTTTGCTAGGATTTCTCCAGGCAGTCTGTTTTCCCTGGGCCTCACTGTAGCAACACTATCTCGCCAGGGCAACACTGCATGGGATTTCCTCTGCCAGGAGAGAGCTGCTGCTTTGTAGTTTGTGCTGGGAAACCTTGCTTTGGCGAGTGCCAATTGACCGCATTCAGGCAGAAAGAAAAGAGAATCGCAAGAGGCCTTTTCTCCCCGGCTGCTCTGCCAAGCCCTTCCAGCTAAAACTATGCCGTTGCTCCTCTGGAAGGATCCCTGCACCGCGACGTAGTTTTTCAGAAGAAGCCTTGCGTTTGCAAGAGCAAAGGAGGAATTCGTTGCAGGAAAGAGGAAGGAAAGAAAGTTTCTCTCCCTCTGCCTGCTTTGCTCAGAGGACTGGATGAAGTTAAGAAGTTCTCCCTTTCACTGAGAAACGCGCAGGCTGCTGTTGCCTGGGCGCTCTCTTCTTTGCAAAAGAGTCTGCAGTTCCACGCTTTGAACCGTGGAAAGGCGCCGGGCTCTGCTAAGATTTCCCCCGGCGCTTCGTTTGCCCTGGGCCAAAGCGAGCCTTCACAATAGCTGAACGCTAACCCTGCATACTCGTTCCACTTCAAGAACAGGGCTACCGCGAGGCAGTTCTCCGGGGGAAAACGGCCCTTCGCGAAGGGCAGATCTGCCGAGCTCACTTCGGGAAAGCGAAAGCAAAGGACGCTTTTCTCCCTCTAAGCGCTTTCGTCAGAGGAACGGGGGAAGTCACAGTGTTCTTTCTCTCACTGAGATACACAAATCTGACGTTGCCTCTGAGCTCCGTTGCTGGCAAAGAACTGAAACTGACATACACTCCTGTGGGGAAACACAGGGCTTTGCTAGGATTTCTCCAGGCAGTCTGTTTTCCCTGGGCCTCACTGTAGCAACACTATCTCGCCAGGGCAACACTGCATGGGATTTCCTCTGCCAGGAGAGAGCTGCTGCTTTGTAGATTGTGCTGGGAAACCTTGCTTTGGCAAGTGCCAATTGACCGCATTCAGGCAGAAAGAAAAGAGAATCGCAAGAGGCCTTTTCTCGCCGGCTGCTCTGCCAAGCCCTTCCAGCGAAAACTATGCCGTTGCTCCTCTGGAAGGATCCCTGCACCGCCACGTAGTTTTTCAGAAGAAGCCTTGCGTTTGCAAGAGCAAAGGAGGAATTCGTTGCAGGAAAGAGGAAGGAAAGAAAGTTTCTCTCCCTCTGCCTGCTTTGCTCAGAGGACTGGATGAAGTTAGGAAGTTCTCCCTTTCACTGAGAAACGTGCAGGCTGCTGTTGCCTGGGCGCTCTCTTCTTTGCAAAAGAGTCTGCAGTTCCACGCTTTGAACCGTGGAAAGGCGCCGGGCTCTGCTAAGATTTCCCCCGGCGCTTCGTTTGCCCTGGGCCAAAGCGAGCCTTCACAATAGCTGAACGCTAACACTGCATACTCGTTCCACTTCCAGAACAGGGCTACCGCGAGGCAGTTCTCCGGGGGAAAACGGCCCTTCGCGAAGGGCAGATCTGCCGAGCTCACTGCGGGAAAGCGAAAGCAAAGGACGCTTTTCTCCCTCTAACCGCTTTCGTCAGAGGAATGGGGGAAGTCACAGTCTTCTTTCTCTCACTGAGATACACACAATCTGACGTTGCCTCTGAGCTCCGTTGCTGGCAAAGAACTGAAACTGACATACATTCCTGTGGGGAAACACAGGGCTTTGCTAGGATTTCTCCAGGCAGTCTGTTTTCCCTGGGCCTCGCTGTAGCAACACTATCTCGCCAGGGCAACACTGCATGGGATTTCCTCTGCCAGGAGGGAGCTGCTGCTTTGTAGTTTGTGCTGGGAAACCTTGCTTTGGCAAGTGCCCATTGACCGCATTCAGGCAGAAAGAAAAGAGAATCGCAAGAGGCCTTTTCTCCCCGGCTGCTCTGCCAAGCCCTTACAGCTCAAACTATGCCGTTGCTCCTCTGGAAGGATCCCTTGCACCGCGACGTAGTTTTTCAGAAGAAGCCTTGCGTTTGCAAGAGCAAAGGAGGAATTCGTTGCAGGAAAGAGGAAGGAAAGAAAGTTTCTCTCCCTCTGCCTGCTTTGCTCAGAGGACTGGATGAAGTTAGGAAGTTCTCCCTTTCACTGAGAAACGTGCAGGCTGCTGTTGCCTGGGCGCTCTCTTCTTTGCAAAAGAGTCTGCTGTTCCACGCTTTGAACCGTGGAAAGGCGCCGGGCTCTGCTAAGATTTCCCCCGGCGCTTCGTTTGCCCTGGGCCAAAGCGAGCCTTCACAATAGCTGAACGCTAACACTGCATACTCGTTCCACTTCCAGAACAGGGCTACCGCGAGGCAGTTCTCCAGGGGAAAACGGCCCTTCGCGAAGGGCAGATCTGCCGAGCTCACTTCGGGAAAGCGAAAGCAAAGGACGCTTTTCTCCCTCTAACCGCTTTCGTCAGAGGAACGGGGGAAGTCACAGTGTTCTTTCTCTCACTGAGATACACACAATCTGACGTTGCCTCTGAGCTCCGTTGCTGGCAAAGAACTGAAACTGACATACATTCCTGTGGGGAAACACAGGGCTTTGCTAGGATTTCTCTAGGCAGTCTGTTTTCCCTGGGCCTCACTGTAGCAACACTATCTCGCCAGGGCAACACTGCATGGGATTTCCTCTGCCAGGAGAGAGCTGCTGCTTTGTAGATTGTGCTGGGAAACCTTGCTTTGGCAAGTGCCAATTGACCGCATTCAGGAAGAAAGAAAAGAGAATCGCAAGAGGCCTTTTCTCGCCGGCTGCTCTGCCAAGCCCTTCCAGCTAAAACTATGCCGTTGCTCCTCTGGAAGGATCCCTGCACCGCGACGTAGTTTTTCAGAAGAAGCCTTGCGTTTGCAAGAGCAAAGGAGGAATTCGTTGCAGGAAAGAGGAAGGAAAGAAAGTTTCTCTCCCTCTGCCTGCTTTGCTCAGAGGACTGGATGAAGTTAGGAAGTTCTCCCTTTCACTGAGAAACGTGCAGGCTGCTGTTGCCTGGGCGCTCTGTTCTTTGCAAAAGAGTCTGCTGTTCCACGCTTTGAACCGTGGAAAGGCGCCGGGCTCTGCTAAGATTTCCCCTGGCGCTTCGTTTGCCCTGGGCCAAAGCGAGCCTTCACAATAGCTGAACGCTAACACTGCATACTCGTTCCACTTCCAGAACAGGGCTACCGCGAGGCAGTTCTCCGGGGGAAAACGGCCCTTCGCGAAGGGCAGATCTGCCGAGCTCACTGCGGGAAAGCGAAAGCAAAGGACGCTTTTCTCCCTCTAACCGCTTTCGTCAGAGGAACGGGGGAAGTCACAGTCTTCTTTCTCTCACTGAGATACACACAATCTGACGTTGCCTCTGAGCTCCGTTGCTGGCAAAGAACAGAAATTGACATACATTGCTGTGGGGAAACACAGGGCTTTGCTAGGATTTCTCCAGGCATTCTTTTTTCCCTGGGCCTCACTGTAGCAACACTATCTCGCCAGGGCAACACTGCATGGGATATCCTCTGCCAGGAGGGAGCTGCTGCTTTGTAGTTTGTGCTGGGAAACCTTGCTTTGGCAAGTGCCTATTGACCGCATTCAGGCAGAAAGAAAAGAGAATCGCAAGAGGCCTTTTCTCCCCGGCTGCTCTGCCAAGCCCTTCCAGCTCAAACTATGCCGTTGCTCCTCTGGAAGGATCCCTGCACCGCGACGTAGTTTTTCAGAAGAAGCCTTGCGTTTGCAAGAGCAAAGGAGGAATTCGTTGCAGGAAAGAGGAAGGAAAGAAAGTTTCTCTCCCTCTGCCTGCTTTGCTCAGAGGACTGGATGAAGTTAGGAAGTTCTCCCTTTCACTGAGAAACGTGCAGGCTGCTGTTGCCTGGGCGCTCTGTTCTTTGCAAAAGAGTCTGCTGTTCCACGCTTTGAACCGTGGAAAGGCGCCGGGCTCTGCTAAGATTTCCCCTGGCGCTTCGTTTGCCCTGGGCCAAAGCGAGCCTTCACAATAGCTGAACGCTAACACTGCATACTCGTTCCACTTCCAGAACAGGGCTACCGCGAGGCAGTTCTCCGGGGGAAAACGGCCCTTCGCGAAGGGCAGATCTGCCGAGCTCACTGCGGGAAAGCGAAAGCAAAGGACGCTTTTCTCCCTCTAACCGCTTTCGTCAGAGGAACGGGGGAAGTCACAGTCTTCTTTCTCTCACTGAGATACACACAATCTGACGTTGCCTCTGAGCTCCGTTGCTGGCAAAGAACTGAAACTGACATACATTCCTGTGGGGAAACACAGGGCTTTGCTAGGATTTCTCCAGGCAGTCTGTTTTCCCTGGGCCTCGCTGTAGCAACACTATCTCGCCAGGGCAACACTGCATGGGATTTCCTCTGCCAGGAGGGAGCTGCTGCTTTGTAGTTTGTGCTGGGAAACCTTGCTTTGGCAAGTGCCAATTGACCGCATTCAGGCAGAAAGAAAAGAGAATCGCAAGAGGCCTGTTCTCCCCGGCTACTCTGCCAAGCCCTTACAGCTCAAACTATGCCGTTGCTCCTCTGGAAGGATCCCTGCACCGCGACGTAGTTTTTCAGAAGAAGCCTTGCGTTTGCAAGAGCAAAGGAGGAATTCGTTGCAGGAAAGAGGAAGGAAAGAAAGTTTCTCTCCCTCTGCCTGCTTTGGTCAGAGGACTGGATGAAGTTAGGAAGTTCTCCCTTTCACTGAGAAACGTGCAGGCTGCTGTTGCCTGGGCGCTCTGTTCTTTGCAAAAGAGTCTGCTGTTCCACGCTTTGAACCGTGGAAAGGCGCCGGGCTCTGCTAAGATTTCCCCTGGCGCTTCGTTTGCCCTGGGCCAAAGCGAGCCTTCACAATAGCTGAACGCTAACACTGCATACTCGTTCCACTTCCAGAACAGGGCTACCGCGAGGCAGTTCTCCGGGGGAAAACGGCCCTTCGCGAAGGGCAGATCTGCCGAGCTCACTGCGGGAAAGCGAAAGCAAAGGACGCTTTTCTCCCTCTAACCGCTTTCGTCAGAGGAACGGGGGAAGTCACAGTCTTCTTTCTCTCACTGAGATACACACAATCTGACGTTGCCTCTGAGCTCCGTTGCTGGCAAAGAACTGAAACTGACATACATTCCTGTGGGGAAACACAGGGCTTTGCTAGGATTTCTCCAGGCAGTCTGTTTTCCCTGGGCCTCGCTGTAGCAACACTATCTCGCCAGGGCAACACTGCATGGGATTTCCTCTGCCAGGAGGGAGCTGCTGCTTTGTAGTTTGTGCTGGGAAACCTTGCTTTGGCAAGTGCCAATTGACCGCATTCAGGCAGAAAGAAAAGAGAATCGCAAGAGGCCTGTTCTCCCCGGCTACTCTGCCAAGCCCTTACAGCTCAAACTATGCCGTTGCTCCTCTGGAAGGATCCCTGCACCGCGACGTAGTTTTTCAGAAGAAGCCTTGCGTTTGCAAGAGCAAAGGAGGAATTCGTTGCAGGAAAGAGGAAGGAAAGAAAGTTTCTCTCCCTCTGCCTGCTTTGGTCAGAGGACTGGATGAAGTTAGGAAGTTCTCCCTTTCACTGAGAAACGTGCAGGCTGCTGTTGCCTGGGCGCTCTGTTCTTTGCAAAAGAGTCTGCTGTTCCACGCTTTGAACCGTGGAAAGGCACCGGGCTCTGCTAAGATTTCCCCCGGCGCTTCGTTTGCCCTGGGCCAAAGCGAGCCTTCACAATAGCTGAACGCTAACACTGCATACTCGTTCCACTTCCAGAACAGGGCTACCGCGAGGGAGTTCTCTGGGGGAAAACGGCCCTTCGCGAAGGGCAGATCTGCCGAGCTCACTGCGGGAAAGCGAAAGCAAAGGACGCTTTTCTCCCTCTAACCGCTTTCGTCAGAGGAACGGGGGAAGTCACAGTCTTCTTTCTCTCACTGAGATACACACAATCTGACGTTGCCTCTGAGCTCCGTTGCTGGCAAAGAACTGAAATTGACATACATTCCTGTGGGGAAACACAGGGCTTTGCTAGGATTTCTCCAGGCAGTCTGTTTTCCCTGGGCCTCGCTGTAGCAACACTATCTCGCCAGGGCAACACTGCATGGGATTTCCTCTGCCAGGAGGGAGCTGCTGCTTTGTAGTTTGTGCTGGGAAACCTTGCTTTGGCAAGTGCCAATTGACCGCATTCAGGCAGAAAGAAAAGAGAATCGCAAGAGGCCTTTTCTCCCCGGCTACTCTGCCATGCCCTTACAGCTCAAACTATGCCGTTGCTCCTCTGGAAGGATCCCTGCACCGCGACGTAGTTTTTCAGAAGAAGCCTTGCGTTTGCAGGAGCAAAGGAGGAATTCGTTGCAGGAAAGAGGAAGGAAAGAAAGTTTCTCTCCCTCTGCCTGCTTTCCTCAGAGGACTGGATGAAGTTAGGAAGTTCTCCCTTTCACTGAGAAACGTGCAGGCTGCTGTTGCCTGGGCGCTCTGTTCTTTGCAAAAGAGTCTGCTGTTCCACGCTTTGAACCGTGGAAAGGCGCCGGGCTCTGCTAAGATTTCCCCCGGCGCTTCGTTTGCCCTGGGCCAAAGCGAGCCTTCACAATAGCTGAACGCTAACACTGCATACTCGTTCCACTTCCAGAACAGGGCTACCGCGAGGCAGTTCTCCGGGGGAAAACGGCCCTTCGCGAAGGGCAGATCTGCCGAGCTCACTGCGGGAAAGCGAAAGCAAAGGACGCTTTTCTCCCTCTAACCGCTTTCGTCAGAGGAATGGGGGAAGTCACAGTCTTCTTTCTCTCACTGAGATACACACAATCTGACGTTGCCTCTGAGCTCCGTTGCTGGCAAAGAACTGAAACTGACATACATTCCTGTGGGGAAACACAGGGCTTTGCTAGGATTTCTCCAGGCAGTCTGTTTTCCCTGGGCCTCGCTGTAGCAACACTATCTCGCCAGGGCAACACTGCATGGGATTTCCTCTGCCAGGAGGGAGCTGCTGCTTTGTAGTTTGTGCTGGGAAACCTTGCTTTGGCAAGTGCCAATTGACCGCATTCAGGCAGAAAGAAAAGAGAATCGCAAGAGGCCTTTTCTCCCCGGCTGCTCTGCCAAGCCCTTACAGCTCAAACTATGCCGTTGCTCCTCTGGAAGGATCCCTGCACCGCGACGTAGTTTTTCAGAAGAAGCCTTGCGTTTGCAAGAGCAAAGGAGGAATTCGTTGCAGGAAAGAGGAAGGAAAGAAAGTTTCTCTCCCTCTGCCTGCTTTGCTCAGAGGACTGGATGAAGTTAGGAAGTTCTCCCTTTCACTGAGAAACGTGCAGGCTGCTGTTGCCTGGGCGCTCTCTTCTTTGCAAAAGAGTCTGCTGTTCCACGCTTTGAACCGTGGAAAGGCGCCGGGCTCTGCTAAGATTTCCCCCGGCGCTTCGTTTGCCCTGGGCCAAAGCGAGCCTTCACAATAGCTGAACGCTAACACTGCATACTCGTTCCACTTCCAGAACAGGGCTACCGCGAGGCAGTTCTCCGGGGGAAAACGGCCCTTCGCGAAGGGCAGATCTGCCGAGCTCACTGCGGGAAAGCGAAAGCAAAGGACGCTTTTCTCCCTCTAACCGCTTTCGTCAGAGGAACGGGGGAAGTCACAGTGTTCTTTCTCTCACTGAGATGCACACAATCTGACGTTGCCTCTGAGCTCCGTTGCTGGCAAAGAACTGAAACTGACATACATTCCTGTGGGGAAACACAGGGCTTTGCTAGGATTTCTCCAGGCAGTCTGTTTTCCCTGGGCCTCACTGTAGCAACACTATCTCGCCAGGGCAACACTGCATGGGATTTCCTCTGCCAGGAGAGAGCTGCTGCTTTGTAGATTGTGCTGGGAAACCTTGCTTTGGCAAGTGCCAATTGACCGCATTCAGGCAGAAAGAAAAGAGAATCGCAAGAGGCCTTTTCTCGCCGGCTGCTCTGCCAAGCCCTTCCAGCGAAAACTATGCCGTTGCTCCTCTGGAAGGATCCCTGCACCGCGACGTAGTTTTTCAGAAGAAGCCTTGCGTTTGCAAGAGCAAAGGAGGAATTCGTTGCAGGAAAGAGGAAGGAAAGAAAGTTTCTCTCCCTCTGCCTGCTTTGCTCAGAGGACTGGATGAAGTTAGGAAGTTCTCCCTTTCACTGAGAAACGTGCAGGCTGCTGTTGCCTGGGCGCTCTCTTCTTTGCAAAAGAGTCTGCAGTTCCGGGCTTTGAACCGTGGAAAGGCGCCGGGCTCTGCTAAGATTTCCCCTGGCGCTTCGTTTGCCCTGGGCCAAAGCGAGCCTTCACAATAGCTGAACGCTAACACTGCATACTCGTTCCACTTCCAGAACAGGGCTACCGCGAGGCAGTTCTCCGGGGGAAAACGGCCCTTCGCGAAGGGCAGATCTGCCGAGCTCACTGCGGGAAAGCGAAAGCAAAGGACGCTTTTCTCCCTCTAACCGCTTTCGTCAGAGGAACGGGGGAAGTCACAGTGTTCTTTCTCTCACTGAGATACACACAATCTGACGTTGCCTCTGAGCTCCGTTGCTGGCAAAGAACTGAAACTGACATACATTCCTGTGGGGAAACACAGGGCTTTGCTAGGATTTCCCTAGGCAGTCTGTTTTCCCTGGGCCTCACTGTAGCAACACTATCTCGCCAGGGCAACACTGCATGGGATTTCCTCTGCCAGGAGAGAGCTGCTGCTTTGTAGTTTGTGCTGGGAAACCTTGCTTTGGCAAGTGCCAATTGACCGCATTCAGGCAGAAAGAAAAGAGAATCGCAAGAGGCCTTTTCTCGCCGGCTGCTCTGCCAAGCCCTTCCAGCTAAAACTATGCCGTTGCTCCTCTGGAAGGATCCCTGCACCGCCACGTAGTTTTTCAGAAGAAGCCTTGCGTTTGCAAGAGCAAAGGAGGAATTCGTTGCAGGAAAGAGGAAGGAAAGAAAGTTTCTCTCCCTCTGCCTGCTTTGCTCAGAGGACTGGATGAAGTTAGGAAGTTCTCCCTTTCACTGAGAAACGTGCAGGCTGCTGTTGCCTGGGCGCTCTCTTCTTTGCAAAAGAGTCTGCAGTTCCACGCTTTGAACCGTGGAAAGGCGCCGGGCTCTGCTAAGATTTCCCCCGGCGCTTCGTTTGCCCTGGGCCAAAGCGAGCCTTCACAATAGCTGAACGCTAACCCTGCATACTCGTTCCACTTCCAGAACAGGGCTACCGCGAGGCAGTTCTCCGGGGGAAAACGGCCCTTCGCGAAGGGCAGATCTGCCGAGCTCACTTCGGGAAAGCGAAAGCAAAGGACGCTTTTCTCCCTCTAAGCGCTTTCGTCAGAGGAACGGGGGAAGTCACAGTGTTCTTTCTCTCACTGAGATACACACAATCTGACGTTGCCTCTGAGCTCCGTTGCTGGCAAAGAACTGAAACTGACATACACTCCTGTGGGGAAACACAGGGCTTTGCTAGGATTTCTCCAGGCAGTCTGTTTTCCCTGGGCCTCGCTGTAGCAACACTATCTCGCCAGGGCAACACTGCATGGGATTTCCTCTGCCAGGAGAGAGCTGCTGCTTTGTAGTTTGTGCTGGGAAACCTTGCTTTGGCGAGTGCCAATTGACCGCATTCAGGTAGAAAGAAAAGAGAATCGCAAGAGGCCTTTTCTCGCCGGCTGCTCTGCCAAGCCCTTCCAGCTAAAACTATGCCGTTGCTCCTCTGGAAGGATCCCTGCACCGCGACGTAGTTTTTCAGAAGAAGCCTTGCGTTTGCAAAAGCAAAGGAGGAATTCGTTGCAGGAAAGAGGAAGGAAAGAAAGTTTCTCTCCCTCTGCCTGCTTTGCTCAGAGGACTGGATGAAGTTAGGAAGTTCTCCCTTTCACTGAGAAACGTGCAGGCTGCTGTTGCCTGGGCGCTCTCTTCTTTGCAAAAGAGTCTGCAGTTCCACGCTTTGAACCGTGGAAAGGCGCCGGGCTCTGCTAAGATTTCCCCCGGCGCTTCGTTTGCCCTGGGCCAAAGCGAGCCTTCACAATAGCTGAACGCTAACACTGCATACTCGTTCCACTTCCAGAACAGGGCTACCGCGAGGCAGTTCTCCGGGGGAAAACGGCCCTTCGCGAAGGGCAGATCTGCCGAGCTCACTGCGGGAAAGCGAAAGCAAAGGACGCTTTTCTCCCTCTAACCGCTTTCGTCAGAGGAACGGGGGAAGTCACAGTGTTCTTTCTCTCACTGAGATACACACAATCTGACGTTGCCTCTGAGCTCCGTTGCTGGCAAAGAACTGAAACTGACATACATTCCTGTGGGGAAACACAGGGCTTTGCTAGGATTTCCGTAGGCAGTCTGTTTTCCCTGGGCCTCGCTGTAGCAACACTATCTCGCCAGGGCAACACTGCATGGGATTTCCTCTGCCAGGAGAGAGCTGCTGCTTTGTAGTTTGTGCTGGGAAACCTTGCTTTGGCGAGTGCCAATTGACCGCATTCAGGCAGAAAGAAAAGAGAATCGCAAGAGGCCTTTTCTCGCCGGCTGCTCTGCCAAGCCCTTCCAGCTAAAACTATGCCGTTGCTCCTCTGGAAGGATCCCTGCACCGCGACGTAGTTTTTCAGAAGAAGCCTTGCGTTTGCAAGAGCAAAGGAGGAATTCGTTGCAGGAAAGAGGAAGGAAAGAAAGTTTCTCTCCCTCTGCCTGCTTTGCTCAGAGGACTGGATGAAGTTAGGAAGTTCTCCCTTTCACTGAGAAACGTGCAGGCTGCTGTTGCCTGGGCGCTCTCTTCTTTGCAAAAGAGTCTGCAGTTCCAGGCTTTCAACCGTGGAAAGGCGCCGGGCTCTGCTAAGATTTCCCCCGGCGCTTCGTTTGCCCTGGGCCAAAGCGAGCCTTCACAATAGCTGAACGCTAACACTGCATACTCGTTCCACTTCCAGAACAGGGCTACCGCGAGGCAGTTCTCCGGGGGAAAACGGCCCTTCGCGAAGGGCAGATCTGCCGAGCTCACTGCGGGAAAGCGAAAGCAAAGGACGCTTTTCTCCCTCTAACCGCTTTCGTCAGAGGAATGGGGGAAGTCACAGTCTTCTTTCTCTCACTGAGATACACACAATCTGACGTTGCCTCTGAGCTCCGTTGCTGGCAAAGAACTGAAACTGACATACATTCCTGTGGGGAAACACAGGGCTTTGCTAGGATTTCCGTAGGCAGTCTGTTTTCCCTGGGCCTCGCTGTAGCAACACTATCTCGCCAGGGCAACACTGCATGGGATTTCCTCTGCCAGGAGAGAGCTGCTGCTTTGTAGTTTGTGCTGGGAAACCTTGCTTTGGCGAGTGCCAATTGACCGCATTCAGGCAGAAAGAAAAGAGAATCGCAAGAGGCCTTTTCTCGCCGGCTGCTCTGCCAAGCCCTTCCAGCTAAAACTATGCCGTTGCTCCTCTGGAAGGATCCCTGCACCGCGACGTAGTTTTTCAGAAGAAGCCTTGCGTTTGCAAGAGCAAAGGAGGAATTCGTTGCAGGAAAGAGGAAGGAAAGAAAGTTTCTCTCCCTCTGCCTGCTTTGCTCAGAGGACTGGATGAAGTTAGGAAGTTCTCCCTTTCACTGAGAAACGTGCAGGCTGCTGTTGCCTGGGCGCTCTCTTCTTTGCAAAAGAGTCTGCAGTTCCAGGCTTTCAACCGTGGAAAGGCGCCGGGCTCTGCTAAGATTTCCCCCGGCGCTTCGTTTGCCCTGGGCCAAAGCGAGCCTTCACAATAGCTGAACGCTAACACTGCATACTCGTTCCACTTCCAGAACAGGGCTACCGCGAGGCAGTTCTCCGGGGGAAAACGGCCCTTCGCGAAGGGCAGATCTGCCGAGCTCACTGCGGGAAAGCGAAAGCAAAGGACGCTTTTCTCCCTCTAACCGCTTTCGTCAGAGGAATGGGGGAAGTCACAGTCTTCTTTCTCTCACTGAGATACACACAATCTGACGTTGCCTCTGAGCTCCGTTGCTGGCAAAGAACTGAAACTGACATACATTCCTGTGGGGAAACACAGGGCTTTGCTAGGATTTCTCCAGGCAGTCTGTTTTCCCTGGGCCTCGCTGTAGCAACACTATCTCGCCAGGGCAACACTGCATGGGATTTCCTCTGCCAGGAGGGAGCTGCTGCTTTGTAGTTTGTGCTGGGAAACCTTGCTTTGGCAAGTGCCAATTGACCGCATTCAGGCAGAAAGAAAAGAGAATCGCAAGAGGCCTTTTCTCCCCGGCTGCTCTGCCAAGCCCTTACAGCTCAAACTATGCCGTTGCTCCTCTGGAAGGATCCCTGCACCGCGACGTAGTTTTTCAGAAGAAGCCTTGCGTTTGCAAGAGCAAAGGAGGAATTCGTTGCAGGAAAGAGGAAGGAAAGAAAGTTTCTCTCCCTCTGCCTGCTTTGCTCAGAGGACTGGATGAAGTTAGGAAGTTCTCCCTTTCACTGAGAAACGTGCAGGCTGCTGTTGCCTGGGCGCTCTCTTCTTTGCAAAAGAGTCTGCTGTTCCACGCTTTGAACCGTGGAAAGGCGCCGGGCTCTGCTAAGATTTCCCCCGGCGCTTCGTTTGCCCTGGGCCAAAGCGAGCCTTCACAATAGCTGAACGCTAACACTGCATACTCGTTCCACTTCCAGAACAGGGCTACCGCGAGGCAGTTCTCCGGGGGAAAACGGCCCTTCGCGAAGGGCAGATCTGCCGAGCTCACTGCGGGAAAGCGAAAGCAAAGGACGCTTTTCTCCCTCTAACCGCTTTCGTCAGAGGAACGGGGGAAGTCACAGTGTTCTTTCTCTCACTGAGATGCACACAATCTGACGTTGCCTCTGAGCTCCGTTGCTGGCAAAGAACTGAAACTGACATACATTCCTGTGGGGAAACACAGGGCTTTGCTAGGATTTCTCCAGGCAGTCTGTTTTCCCTGGGCCTCACTGTAGCAACACTATCTCGCCAGGGCAACACTGCATGGGATTTCCTCTGCCAGGAGAGAGCTGCTGCTTTGTAGATTGTGCTGGGAAACCTTGCTTTGGCAAGTGCCAATTGACCGCATTCAGGCAGAAAGAAAAGAGAATCGCAAGAGGCCTTTTCTCGCCGGCTGCTCTGCCAAGCCCTTCCAGCGAAAACTATGCCGTTGCTCCTCTGGAAGGATCCCTGCACCGCGACGTAGTTTTTCAGAAGAAGCCTTGCGTTTGCAAGAGCAAAGGAGGAATTCGTTGCAGGAAAGAGGAAGGAAAGAAAGTTTCTCTCCCTCTGCCTGCTTTGCTCAGAGGACTGGATGAAGTTAGGAAGTTCTCCCTTTCACTGAGAAACGTGCAGGCTGCTGTTGCCTGGGCGCTCTCTTCTTTGCAAAAGAGTCTGCAGTTCCGGGCTTTGAACCGTGGAAAGGCGCCGGGCTCTGCTAAGATTTCCCCTGGCGCTTCGTTTGCCCTGGGCCAAAGCGAGCCTTCACAATAGCTGAACGCTAACACTGCATACTCGTTCCACTTCCAGAACAGGGCTACCGCGAGGCAGTTCTCCGGGGGAAAACGGCCCTTCGCGAAGGGCAGATCTGCCGAGCTCACTGCGGGAAAGCGAAAGCAAAGGACGCTTTTCTCCCTCTAACCGCTTTCGTCAGAGGAACGGGGGAAGTCACAGTGTTCTTTCTCTCACTGAGATACACACAATCTGACGTTGCCTCTGAGCTCCGTTGCTGGCAAAGAACTGAAACTGACATACATTCCTGTGGGGAAACACAGGGCTTTGCTAGGATTTCCCTAGGCAGTCTGTTTTCCCTGGGCCTCACTGTAGCAACACTATCTCGCCAGGGCAACACTGCATGGGATTTCCTCTGCCAGGAGAGAGCTGCTGCTTTGTAGTTTGTGCTGGGAAACCTTGCTTTGGCAAGTGCCAATTGACCGCATTCAGGCAGAAAGAAAAGAGAATCGCAAGAGGCCTTTTCTCGCCGGCTGCTCTGCCAAGCCCTTCCAGCTAAAACTATGCCGTTGCTCCTCTGGAAGGATCCCTGCACCGCCACGTAGTTTTTCAGAAGAAGCCTTGCGTTTGCAAGAGCAAAGGAGGAATTCGTTGCAGGAAAGAGGAAGGAAAGAAAGTTTCTCTCCCTCTGCCTGCTTTGCTCAGAGGACTGGATGAAGTTAGGAAGTTCTCCCTTTCACTGAGAAACGTGCAGGCTGCTGTTGCCTGGGCGCTCTCTTCTTTGCAAAAGAGTCTGCAGTTCCACGCTTTGAACCGTGGAAAGGCGCCGGGCTCTGCTAAGATTTCCCCCGGCGCTTCGTTTGCCCTGGGCCAAAGCGAGCCTTCACAATAGCTGAACGCTAACCCTGCATACTCGTTCCACTTCCAGAACAGGGCTACCGCGAGGCAGTTCTCCGGGGGAAAACGGCCCTTCGCGAAGGGCAGATCTGCCGAGCTCACTTCGGGAAAGCGAAAGCAAAGGACGCTTTTCTCCCTCTAAGCGCTTTCGTCAGAGGAACGGGGGAAGTCACAGTGTTCTTTCTCTCACTGAGATACACACAATCTGACGTTGCCTCTGAGCTCCGTTGCTGGCAAAGAACTGAAACTGACATACACTCCTGTGGGGAAACACAGGGCTTTGCTAGGATTTCTCCAGGCAGTCTGTTTTCCCTGGGCCTCGCTGTAGCAACACTATCTCGCCAGGGCAACACTGCATGGGATTTCCTCTGCCAGGAGAGAGCTGCTGCTTTGTAGTTTGTGCTGGGAAACCTTGCTTTGGCGAGTGCCAATTGACCGCATTCAGGTAGAAAGAAAAGAGAATCGCAAGAGGCCTTTTCTCGCCGGCTGCTCTGCCAAGCCCTTCCAGCTAAAACTATGCCGTTGCTCCTCTGGAAGGATCCCTGCACCGCGACGTAGTTTTTCAGAAGAAGCCTTGCGTTTGCAAAAGCAAAGGAGGAATTCGTTGCAGGAAAGAGGAAGGAAAGAAAGTTTCTCTCCCTCTGCCTGCTTTGCTCAGAGGACTGGATGAAGTTAGGAAGTTCTCCCTTTCACTGAGAAACGTGCAGGCTGCTGTTGCCTGGGCGCTCTCTTCTTTGCAAAAGAGTCTGCAGTTCCACGCTTTGAACCGTGGAAAGGCGCCGGGCTCTGCTAAGATTTCCCCCGGCGCTTCGTTTGCCCTGGGCCAAAGCGAGCCTTCACAATAGCTGAACGCTAACACTGCATACTCGTTCCACTTCCAGAACAGGGCTACCGCGAGGCAGTTCTCCGGGGGAAAACGGCCCTTCGCGAAGGGCAGATCTGCCGAGCTCACTGCGGGAAAGCGAAAGCAAAGGACGCTTTTCTCCCTCTAACCGCTTTCGTCAGAGGAACGGGGGAAGTCACAGTGTTCTTTCTCTCACTGAGATACACACAATCTGACGTTGCCTCTGAGCTCCGTTGCTGGCAAAGAACTGAAACTGACATACATTCCTGTGGGGAAACACAGGGCTTTGCTAGGATTTCCGTAGGCAGTCTGTTTTCCCTGGGCCTCGCTGTAGCAACACTATCTCGCCAGGGCAACACTGCATGGGATTTCCTCTGCCAGGAGAGAGCTGCTGCTTTGTAGTTTGTGCTGGGAAACCTTGCTTTGGCGAGTGCCAATTGACCGCATTCAGGCAGAAAGAAAAGAGAATCGCAAGAGGCCTTTTCTCGCCGGCTGCTCTGCCAAGCCCTTCCAGCTAAAACTATGCCGTTGCTCCTCTGGAAGGATCCCTGCACCGCGACGTAGTTTTTCAGAAGAAGCCTTGCGTTTGCAAGAGCAAAGGAGGAATTCGTTGCAGGAAAGAGGAAGGAAAGAAAGTTTCTCTCCCTCTGCCTGCTTTGCTCAGAGGACTGGATGAAGTTAGGAAGTTCTCCCTTTCACTGAGAAACGTGCAGGCTGCTGTTGCCTGGGCGCTCTCTTCTTTGCAAAAGAGTCTGCAGTTCCACGCTTTGAACCGTGGAAAGGCGCCGGGCTCTGCTAAGATTTCCCCCGGCGCTTCGTTTGCCCTGGGCCAAAGCGAGCCTTCACAATAGCTGAACGCTAACCCTGCATACTCGTTCCACTTCAAGAACAGGGCTACCGCGAGGCAGTTCTCCGGGGGAAAACGGCCCTTCGCGAAGGGCAGATCTGCCGAGCTCACTGCGGGAAAGCGAAAGCAAAGGACGCTTTTCTCCCTCTAAGCGCTTTCGTCAGAGGAACGGGGGAAGTCACAGTGTTCTTTCTCTCACTGAGATACACACAATCTGACGTTGCCTCTGAGCTCCGTTGCTGGCAAAGAACTGAAACTGACATACACTCCTGTGGGGAAACACAGGGCTTTGCTAGGATTTCTCCAGGCAGTCTGTTTTCCCTGGGCCTCGCTGTAGCAACACTATCTCGCCAGGGCAACACTGCATGGGATTTCCTCTGCCAGGAGAGAGCTGCTGCTTTGTAGTTTGTGCTGGGAAACCTTGCTTTGGCGAGTGCCAATTGACCGCATTCAGGCAGAAAGAAAAGAGAATCGCAAGAGGCCTTTTCTCGCCGGCTGCTCTGCCAAGCCCTTCCAGCTAAAACTATGCCGTTGCTCCTCTGGAAGGATCCCTGCACCGCGACGTAGTTTTTCAGAAGAAGCCTTGCGTTTGCAAGAGCAAAGGAGGAATTCGTTGCAGGAAAGAGGAAGGAAAGAAAGTTTCTCTCCCTCTGCCTGCTTTGCTCAGAGGACTGGATGAAGTTAGGAAGTTCTCCCTTTCACTGAGAAACGTGCAGGCTGCTGTTGCCTGGGCGCTCTCTTCTTTGCAAAAGAGTCTGCAGTTCCACGCTTTGAACCGTGGAAAGGCGCCGGGCTCTGCTAAGATTTCCCCCGGCGCTTCGTTTGCCCTGGGCCAAAGCGAGCCTTCACAATAGCTGAACGCTAACACTGCATACTCGTTCCACTTCCAGAACAGGGCTACCGCGAGGCAGTTCTCCGGGGGAAAACGGCCCTTCGCGAAGGGCAGATCTGCCGAGCTCACTGCGGGAAAGCGAAAGCAAAGGACGCTTTTCTCCCTCTAACCGCTTTCGTCAGAGGAACGGGGGAAGTCACAGTGTTCTTTCTCTCACTGAGATACACACAATCTGACGTTGCCTCTGAGCTCCGTTGCTGGCAAAGAACTGAAACTGACATACACTCCTGTGGGGAAACACAGGGCTTTGCTAGGATTTCTCCAGGCAGTCTGTTTTCCCTGGGCCTCACTGTAGCAACACTATCTCGCCAGGGCAACACTGCATGGGATTTCCTCTGCCAGGAGAGAGCTGCTGCTTTGTAGATTGTGCTGGGAAACCTTGCTTTGGCAAGTGCCAATTGACCGCATTCAGGCAGAAAGAAAAGAGAATCGCAAGAGGCCTTTTCTCGCCGGCTGCTCTGCCAAGCCCTTCCAGCGAAAACTATGGCGTTGCTCCTCTGGAAGGATCCCTGCACCGCCACGTAGTTTTTCAGAAGAAGCCTTGCGTTTGCAAGAGCAAAGGAGGAATTCGTTGCAGGAAAGAGGAAGGAAAGAAAGTTTCTCTCCCTCTGCCTGCTTTGCTCAGAGGACTGGATGAAGTTAGGAAGTTCTCCCTTTCACTGAGAAACGTGCAGGCTGCTGTTGCCTGGGCGCTCTCTTCTTTGCAAAAGAGTCTGCAGTTCCACGCTTTGAACCGTGGAAAGGCGCCGGGCTCTGCTAAGATTTCCCCCGGCGCTTCGTTTGCCCTGGGCCAAAGCGAGCCTTCACAATAGCTGAACGCTAACACTGCATACTCGTTCCACTTCCAGAACAGGGCTACCGCGAGGCAGTTCTCCGGGGGAAAACGGCCCTTCGCGAAGGGCAGATCTGCCGAGCTCACTGCGGGAAAGCGAAAGCAAAGGACGCTTTTCTCCCTCTAACCGCTTTCGTCAGAGGAACGGGGGAAGTCACAGTGTTCTTTCTCTCACTGAGATACACACAATCTGACGTTGCCTCTGAGCTCCGTTGCTGGCAAAGAACTGAAACTGACATACACTCCTGTGGGGAAACACAGGGCTTTGCTAGGATTTCTCCAGGCAGTCTGTTTCCCTGGGCCTCGCTGTAGCAACACTATCTCGCCAGGGCAACACTGCATGGGATTTCCTCTGCCAGGAGAGAGCTGCTGCTTTGTAGTTTGTGCTGGGAAACCTTGCTTTGGCGAGTGCCAATTGACCGCATTCAGGCAGAAAGAAAAGAGAATCGCAAGAGGCCTTTTCTCGCCGGCTGCTCTGCCAAGCCCTTCCAGCTATAACTATGCCGTTGCTCCTCTGGAAGGATCCCTGCACCGCCACGTAGTTTTTCAGAAGAAGCCTTGCGTTTGCAAGAGCAAAGGAGGAATTCGTTGCAGGAAAGAGGAAGGAAAGAAAGTTTCTCTCCCTCTGCCTGCTTTGCTCAGAGGACTGGATGAAGTTAGGAAGTTCTCCCTTTCACTGAGAAACGTGCAGGCTGCTGTTGCCTGGGCGCTCTCTTCTTTGCAAAAGAGTCTGCAGTTCCACGCTTTGAACCGTGGAAAGGCGCCGGGCTCTGCTAAGATTTCCCCCGGCGCTTCGTTTGCCCTGGGCCAAAGCGAGCCTTCACAATAGCTGAACGCTAACACTGCATACTCGTTCCACTTCCAGAACAGGGCTACCGCGAGGCAGTTCTCCGGGGGAAAACGGCCCTTCGCGAAGGGCAGATCTGCCGAGCTCACTTCGGGAAAGCGAAAGCAAAGGACGCTTTTCTCCCTCTAACCGCTTTCGTCAGAGGAACGGGGGAAGTCACAGTGTTCTTTCTCTCACTGAGATACACACAATCTGACGTTGCCTCTGAGCTCCGTTGCTGGCAAAGAACTGAAACTGACATACACTCCTGTGGGGAAACACAGGGCTTTGCTAGGATTTCTCCAGGCAGTCTGTTTTCCCTGGGCCTCACTGTAGCAACACTATCTCGCCAGGGCAACACTGCATGGGATTTCCTCTGCCAGGAGAGAGCTGCTGCTTTGTAGATTGTGCTGGGAAACCTTGCTTTGGCAAGTGCCAATTGACCGCATTCAGGCAGAAAGAAAAGAGAATCGCAAGAGGCCTTTTCTCGCCGGCTGCTCTGCCAAGCCCTTCCAGCTAAAACTATGCCGTTGCTCCTCTGGAAGGATCCCTGCACCGCCACGTAGTTTTTCAGAAGAAGCCTTGCGTTTGCAAGAGCAAAGGAGGAATTCGTTGCAGGAAAGAGGAAGGAAAGAAAGTTTCTCTCCCTCTGCCTGCTTTGCTCAGAGGACTGGATGAAGTTAGGAAGTTCTCCCTTTCACTGAGAAACGTGCAGGCTGCTGTTGCCTGGGCGCTCTCTTCTTTGCAAAAGAGTCTGCAGTTCCACGCTTTGAACCGTGGAAAGGCGCCGGGCTCTGCTAAGATTTCCCCCGGCGCTTCGTTTGCCCTGGGCCAAAGCGAGCCTTCACAATAGCTGAACGCTAACACTGCATACTCGTTCCACTTCCAGAACAGGGCTACCGCGAGGCAGTTCTCCGGGGGAAAACGGCCCTTCGCGAAGGGCAGATCTGCCGAGCTCACTGCGGGAAAGCGAAAGCAAAGGACGCTTTTCTCCCTCTAACCGCTTTCGTCAGAGGAACGGGGGAAGTCACAGTGTTCTTTCTCTCACTGAGATACACACAATCTGACGTTGCCTCTGAGCTCCGTTGCTGGCAAAGAACCGAAACTGACATACACTCCTGTGGGGAAACACAGGGCTTTGCTAGGATTTCTCCAGGCAGTCTGTTTTCCCTGGGCCTCACTGTAGCAACACTATCTCGCCAGGGCAACACTGCATGGGATTTCCTCTGCCAGGAGAGAGCTGCTGCTTTGTAGTTTGTGCTGGGAAACCTTGCTTTGGCGAGTGCCAATTGACCGCATTCAGGCAGAAAGAAAAGAGAATCGCAAGAGGCCTTTTCTCGCCGGCTGCTCTGCCAAGCCCTTCCAGCTAAAACTATGCCGTTGCTCCTCTGGAAGGATCCCTGCACCGCGACGTAGTTTTTCAGAAGAAGCCTTGCGTTTGCAAGAGCAAAGGAGGAATTCGTTGCAGGAAAGAGGAAGGAAAGAAAGTTTCTCTCCCTCTGCCTGCTTTGCTCAGAGGACTGGATGAAGTTAAGAAGTTCTCCCTTTCACTGAGAAACGTGCAGGCTGCTGTTGCCTGGGCGCTCTCTTCTTTGCAAAAGAGTCTGCAGTTCCACGCTTTGAACCGTGGAAAGGCGCCGGGCTCTGCTAAGATTTCCCCCGGCGCTTCGTTTGCCCTGGGCCAAAGCGAGCCTTCACAATAGCTGAACGCTAACCCTGCATACTCGTTCCACTTCCAGAACAGGGCTACCGCGAGGCAGTTCTCCGGGGGAAAACGGCCCTTCGCGAAGGGCAGATCTGCCGAGCTCACTTCGGGAAAGCGAAAGCAAAGGACGCTTTTCTCCCTCTAAGCGCTTTCGTCAGAGGAACGGGGGAAGTCACAGTGTTCTTTCTCTCACTGAGATACACACAATCTGACGTTGCCTCTGAGCTCCGTTGCTGGCAAAGAACTGAAACTGACATACACTCCTGTGGGGAAACACAGGGCTTTGCTAGGATTTCTCCAGGCAGTCTGTTTTCCCTGGGCCTCGCTGTAGCAACACTATCTCGCCAGGGCAACACTGCATGGGATTTCCTCTGCCAGGAGAGAGCTGCTGCTTTGTAGTTTGTGCTGGGAAACCTTGCTTTGGCGAGTGCCAATTGACCGCATTCAGGCAGAAAGAAAAGAGAATCGCAAGAGGCCTTTTCTCGCCGGCTGCTCTGCCAAGCCCTTCCAGCTAAAACTATGCCGTTGCTCCTCTGGAAGGATCCCTGCACCGCCACGTAGTTTTTCAGAAGAAGCCTTGCGTTTGCAGGAGCAAAGGAGGAATTCGTTGCAGGAAAGAGGAAGGAAAGAAAGTTTCTCTCCCTCTGCCTGCTTTCCTCAGAGGACTGGATGAAGTTAGGAAGTTCTCCCTTTCACTGAGAAACGTGCAGGCTGCTGTTGCCTGGGCGCTCTGTTCTTTGCAAAAGAGTCTGCTGTTCCACGCTTTGAACCGTGGAAAGGCGCCGGGCTCTGCTAAGATTTCCCCCGGCGCTTCGTTTGCCCTGGGCCAAAGCGAGCCTTCACAATAGCTGAACGCTAACACTGCATACTCGTTCCACTTCCAGAACAGGGCTACCGCGAGGCAGTTCTCCGGGGGAAAACGGCCCTTCGCGAAGGGCAGATCTGCCGAGCTCACTGCGGGAAAGCGAAAGCAAAGGACGCTTTTCTCCCTCTAACCGCTTTCGTCAGAGGAATGGGGGAAGTCACAGTCTTCTTTCTCTCACTGAGATACACACAATCTGACGTTGCCTCTGAGCTCCGTTGCTGGCAAAGAACTGAAACTGACATACATTCCTGTGGGGAAACACAGGGCTTTGCTAGGATTTCTCCAGGCAGTCTGTTTTCCCTGGGCCTCGCTGTAGCAACACTATCTCGCCAGGGCAACACTGCATGGGATTTCCTCTGCCAGGAGGGAGCTGCTGCTTTGTAGTTTGTGCTGGGAAACCTTGCTTTGGCAAGTGCCAATTGACCGCATTCAGGCAGAAAGAAAAGAGAATCGCAAGAGGCCTTTTCTCCCCGGCTGCTCTGCCAAGCCCTTACAGCTCAAACTATGCCGTTGCTCCTCTGGAAGGATCCCTGCACCGCGACGTAGTTTTTCAGAAGAAGCCTTGTGTTTGCAGGAGCAAAGGAGGAATTCGTTGCAGGAAAGAGGAAGGAAAGAAAGTTTCTCTCCCTCTGCCTGCTTTGCTCAGAGGACTGGATGAAGTTAGGAAGTTCTCCCCTTCACTGTGAAACGTGCAGGCTACTGTTGCCTGGGCGCTCTGTTCTTTGCAAAAGAGTCTGCTGTTCCACGCTTTGAACCGTGGAAAGGCGCCGGGCTCTGCTAAGATTTCCCCCGGCGCTCCGTTTGCCCTGGGCCAAAGCGAGCCTTCACAATAGCTGAACGCTAACACTGCATACTCGTTCCACTTCCAGAACAGGGCTACCGCGAGGCAGTTCTCCGGGGGAAAACGGCCCTTCGCGAAGGGCAGATCTGCCGAGCTCACTGCGGGAAAGCGAATGTAAAGGACGCTTTTCTCCCTCTAACCGTTTTCGTCAGAGGAACGGGGGAAGTCACAGTCTTCTTTCTCTCACTGAGATACACACAATCTGACGTTGCCTCTGAGCTCCGTTGCTGGCAAAGAACTGAAATTGACATACATTGCTGTGGGGAAACACAGGGCTTTGCTAGGATTTCTCCAGGCAGTCTTTTTTCCCTGGGCCTCACTGTAGCAACACTATCTCGCCAGGGCAACACTGCATGGGATATCCTCTGCCAGGAGGGAGCTGCTGCTTTGTAGTTTGTGCTGGGAAACCTTGCTTTGGCAAGTGCCAATTGACCGCATTCAGGCAGAAAGAAAAGAGAATCGCAAGAGGCCTTTCCTCCCCGGCTGCTCTGCCAAGCCCTTCCAGCTCAAACTATGCCGTTGCTCCTCTGGAAGGATCCCTGCACCGCGACGTAGTTTTTCAGAAGAAGCCTTGCGTTTGCAAGAGCAAAGGAGGAATTCGTTGCAGGAAAGAGGAAGGAAAGAAAGTTTCTCTCCCTCTGCCTGCTTTGCTCAGAGGACTGGATGAAGTTAGGAAGTTCTCCCTTTCACTGAGAAACGTGCAGGCTGCTGTTGCCTGGGCGCTCTCTTCTTTGCAAAAGAGTCTGCTGTTCCACGCTTTGAACCGTGGAAAGGCGCCGGGCTCTGCTAAGATTTCCCCCGGCGCTTCGTTTGCCCTGGGCCAAAGCGAGCCTTCACAATAGCTGAACGCTAACACTGCATACTCGTTCCACTTCCAGAACAGGGCTACCGCGAGGCAGTTCTCCGGGGGAAAACGGCCCTTCGCGAAGGGCAGATCTGCCGAGCTCACTGCGGGAAAGCGAAAGCAAAGGACGCTTTTCTCCCTCTAACCGCTTTCGTCAGAGGAACGGGGGAAGTCACAGTGTTCTTTCTCTCACTGAGATGCACACAATCTGACGTTGCCTCTGAGCTCCGTTGCTGGCAAAGAACTGAAACTGACATACACTCCTGTGGGGAAACACAGGGCTTTGCTAGGATTTCTCCAGGCAGTCTGTTTTCCCTGGGCCTCACTGTAGCAACACTATCTCGCCAGGGCAACACTGCATGGGATTTCCTCTGCCAGGAGAGAGCTGCTGCTTTGTAGATTGTGCTGGGAAACCTTGCTTTGGCAAGTGCCAATTGACCGCATTCAGGCAGAAAGAAAAGAGAATCGCAAGAGGCCTTTTCTCGCCGGCTGCTCTGCCAAGCCCTTCCAGCGAAAACTATGCCGTTGCTCCTCTGGAAGGATCCCTGCACCGCGACGTAGTTTTTCAGAAGAAGCCTTGCGTTTGCAAGAGCAAAGGAGGAATTCGTTGCAGGAAAGAGGAAGGAAAGAAAGTTTCTCTCCCTCTGCCTGCTTTGCTCAGAGGACTGGATGAAGTTAGGAAGTTCTCCCTTTCACTGAGAAACGTGCAGGCTGCTGTTGCCTGGGCGCTCTCTTCTTTGCAAAAGAGTCTGCAGTTCCGGGCTTTGAACCGTGGAAAGGCGCCGGGCTCTGCTAAGATTTCCCCTGGCGCTTCGTTTGCCCTGGGCCAAAGCGAGCCTTCACAATAGCTGAACGCTAACACTGCATACTCGTTCCACTTCCAGAACAGGGCTACCGCGAGGCAGTTCTCCGGGGGAAAACGGCCCTTCGCGAAGGGCAGATCTGCCGAGCTCACTGCGGGAAAGCGAAAGCAAAGGACGCTTTTCTCCCTCTAACCGCTTTCGTCAGAGGAACGGGGGAAGTCACAGTGTTCTTTCTCTCACTGAGATACACACAATCTGACGTTGCCTCTGAGCTCCGTTGCTGGCAAAGAACCGAAACTGACATACACTCCTGTGGGTAAACACAGGGCTTTGCTAGGATTTCTCCAGGCAGTCTGTTTTCCCTGGGCCTCGCTTTAGCAACACTATCTCGCCAGGGCAACACTGCATGGGATTTCCTCTGCCAGGAGAGAGCTGCTGCTTTGTAGATTGTGCTGGGAAACCTTGCTTTGGCGAGTGCCAATTGACCGCATTCAGGCAGAAAGAAAAGAGAATCGCAAGAGGCCTTTTCTCGCCGGCTGCTCTGCCAAGCCCTTCCAGCTAAAACTATGCCGTTGCTCCTCTGGAAGGATCCCTGCACCGCGATGTAGTTTTTCAGAAGAAGCCTTGCGTTTGCAAGAGCAAAGGAGGAATTCGTTGCAGGAAAGAGGAAGGAAAGAAAGTTTCTCTCCCTCTGCCTGCTTTGCTCAGAGGACTGGATGAAGTTAGGAAGTTCTCCCTTTCACTGAGAAACGTGCAGGCTGCTGTTGCCTGGGCGCTCTCTTCTTTGCAAAAGAGTCTGCAGTTCCACGCTTTGAACCGTGGAAAGGCGCCGGGCTCTGCTAAGATTTCCCCCGGCGCTTCGTTTGCCCTGGGCCAAAGCGAGCCTTCACAATAGCTGAACGCTAACACTGCATACTCGTTCCACTTCCAGAACAGGGCTACCGCGAGGCAGTTCTCCGGGGGAAAACGGCCCTTTGCGAAGGGCAGATCTGCCGAGCTCACTGCGGGAAAGCGAAAGCAAAGGACGCTTTTCTCCCTCTAACCGCTTTCGTCAGAGGAACGGGGGAAGTCACAGTGTTCTTTCTCTCACTGAGATACACACAATCTGACGTTGCCTCTGAGCTCCGTTGCTGGCAAAGAACTGAAACTGACATACATTCCTGTGGGGAAACACAGGGCTTTGCTAGGATTTCCCTAGGCAGTCTGTTTTCCCTGGGCCTCACTGTAGCAACACTATCTCGCCAGGGCAACACTGCATGGGATTTCCTCTGCCAGGAGAGAGCTGCTGCTTTGTAGTTTGTGCTGGGAAACCTTGCTTTGGCAAGTGCCAATTGACCGCATTCAGGCAGAAAGAAAAGAGAATCGCAAGAGGCCTTTTCTCGCCGGCTGCTCTGCCAAGCCCTTCCAGCTAAAACTATGCCGTTGCTCCTCTGGAAGGATCCCTGCACCGCCACGTAGTTTTTCAGAAGAAGCCTTGCGTTTGCAAGAGCAAAGGAGGAATTCGTTGCAGGAAAGAGGAAGGAAAGAAAGTTTCTCTCCCTCTGCCTGCTTTGCTCAGAGGACTGGATGAAGTTAGGAAGTTCTCCCTTTCACTGAGAAACGTGCAGGCTGCTGTTGCCTGGGCGCTCTCTTCTTTGCAAAAGAGTCTGCAGTTCCACGCTTTGAACCGTGGAAAGGCGCCGGGCTCTGCTAAGATTTCCCCCGGCGCTTCGTTTGCCCTGGGCCAAAGCGAGCCTTCACAATAGCTGAACGCTAACCCTGCATACTCGTTCCACTTCCAGAACAGGGCTACCGCGAGGCAGTTCTCCGGGGGAAAACGGCCCTTCGCGAAGGGCAGATCTGCCGAGCTCACTTCGGGAAAGCGAAAGCAAAGGACGCTTTTCTCCCTCTAAGCGCTTTCGTCAGAGGAACGGGGGAAGTCACAGTGTTCTTTCTCTCACTGAGATACACACAATCTGACGTTGCCTCTGAGCTCCGTTGCTGGCAAAGAACTGAAACTGACATACACTCCTGTGGGGAAACACAGGGCTTTGCTAGGATTTCTCCAGGCAGTCTGTTTTCCCTGGGCCTCGCTGTAGCAACACTATCTCGCCAGGGCAACACTGCATGGGATTTCCTCTGCCAGGAGAGAGCTGCTGCTTTGTAGTTTGTGCTGGGAAACCTTGCTTTGGCGAGTGCCAATTGACCGCATTCAGGTAGAAAGAAAAGAGAATCGCAAGAGGCCTTTTCTCGCCGGCTGCTCTGCCAAGCCCTTCCAGCTAAAACTATGCCGTTGCTCCTCTGGAAGGATCCCTGCACCGCGACGTAGTTTTTCAGAAGAAGCCTTGCGTTTGCAAGAGCAAAGGAGGAATTCGTTGCAGGAAAGAGGAAGGAAAGAAAGTTTCTCTCCCTCTGCCTGCTTTGCTCAGAGGACTGGATGAAGTTAGGAAGTTCTCCCTTTCACTGAGAAACGTGCAGGCTGCTGTTGCCTGGGCGCTCTCTTCTTTGCAAAAGAGTCTGCAGTTCCACGCTTTGAACCGTGGAAAGGCGCCGGGCTCTGCTAAGATTTCCCCCGGCGCTTCGTTTGCCCTGGGCCAAAGCGAGCCTTCACAATAGCTGAACGCTAACACTGCATACTCGTTCCACTTCCAGAACAGGGCTACCGCGAGGCAGTTCTCCGGGGGAAAACGGCCCTTCGCGAAGGGCAGATCTGCCGAGCTCACTGCGGGAAAGCGAAAGCAAAGGACGCTTTTCTCCCTCTAACCGCTTTCGTCAGAGGAACGGGGGAAGTCACAGTGTTCTTTCTCTCACTGAGATACACACAATCTGACGTTGCCTCTGAGCTCCGTTGCTGGCAAAGAACTGAAACTGACATACATTCCTGTGGGGAAACACAGGGCTTTGCTAGGATTTCCGTAGGCAGTCTGTTTTCCCTGGGCCTCGCTGTAGCAACACTATCTCGCCAGGGCAACACTGCATGGGATTTCCTCTGCCAGGAGAGAGCTGCTGCTTTGTAGTTTGTGCTGGGAAACCTTGCTTTGGCGAGTGCCAATTGACCGCATTCAGGCAGAAAGAAAAGAGAATCGCAAGAGGCCTTTTCTCGCCGGCTGCTCTGCCAAGCCCTTCCAGCTAAAACTATGCCGTTGCTCCTCTGGAAGGATCCCTGCACCGCGACGTAGTTTTTCAGAAGAAGCCTTGCGTTTGCAAGAGCAAAGGAGGAATTCGTTGCAGGAAAGAGGAAGGAAAGAAAGTTTCTCTCCCTCTGCCTGCTTTGCTCAGAGGACTGGATGAAGTTAGGAAGTTCTCCCTTTCACTGAGAAACGTGCAGGCTGCTGTTGCCTGGGCGCTCTCTTCTTTGCAAAAGAGTCTGCAGTTCCACGCTTTGAACCGTGGAAAGGCGCCGGGCTCTGCTAAGATTTCCCCCGGCGCTTCGTTTGCCCTGGGCCAAAGCGAGCCTTCACAATAGCTGAACGCTAACACTGCATACTCGTTCCACTTCAAGAACAGGGCTACCGCGAGGCAGTTCTCCGGGGGAAAACGGCCCTTCGCGAAGGGCAGATCTGCCGAGCTCACTTCGGGAAAGCGAAAGCAAAGGACGCTTTTCTCCCTCTAAGCGCTTTCGTCAGAGGAACGGGGGAAGTCACAGTGTTCTTTCTCTCACTGAGATACACACAATCTGACGTTGCCTCTGAGCTCCGTTGCTGGCAAAGAACTGAAACTGACATACACTCCTGTGGGGAAACACAGGGCTTTGCTAGGATTTCTCCAGGCAGTCTGTTTTCCCTGGGCCTCGCTGTAGCAACACTATCTCGCCAGGGCAACACTGCATGGGATTTCCTCTGCCAGGAGAGAGCTGCTGCTTTGTAGTTTGTGCTGGGAAACCTTGCTTTGGCGAGTGCCAATTGACCGCATTCAGGCAGAAAGAAAAGAGAATCGCAAGAGGCCTTTTCTCGCCGGCTGCTCTGCCAAGCCCTTCCAGCTAAAACTATGCCGTTGCTCCTCTGGAAGGATCCCTGCACCGCGACGTAGTTTTTCAGAAGAAGCCTTGCGTTTGCAAGAGCAAAGGAGGAATTCGTTGCAGGAAAGAGGAAGGAAAGAAAGTTTCTCTCCCTCTGCCTGCTTTGCTCAGAGGACTGGATGAAGTTAGGAAGTTCTCCCTTTCACTGAGAAACGTGCAGGCTGCTGTTGCCTGGGCGCTCTCTTCTTTGCAAAAGAGTCTGCAGTTCCACGCTTTGAACCGTGGAAAGGCGCCGGGCTCTGCTAAGATTTCCCCCGGCGCTTCGTTTGCCCTGGGCCAAAGCGAGCCTTCACAATAGCTGAACGCTAACACTGCATACTCGTTCCACTTCCAGAACAGGGCTACCGCGAGGCAGTTCTCCGGGGGAAAACGGCCCTTCGCGAAGGGCAGATCTGCCGAGCTCACTGCGGGAAAGCGAAAGCAAAGGACGCTTTTCTCCCTCTAACCGCTTTCGTCAGAGGAACGGGGGAAGTCACAGTGTTCTTTCTCTCACTGAGATACACACAATCTGACGTTGCCTCTGAGCTCCGTTGCTGGCAAAGAACTGAAACTGACATACACTCCTGTGGGGAAACACAGGGCTTTGCTAGGATTTCTCCAGGCAGTCTGTTTTCCCTGGGCCTCACTGTAGCAACACTATCTCGCCAGGGCAACACTGCATGGGATTTCCTCTGCCAGGAGAGAGCTGCTGCTTTGTAGATTGTGCTGGGAAACCTTGCTTTGGCAAGTGCCAATTGACCGCATTCAGGCAGAAAGAAAAGAGAATCGCAAGAGGCCTTTTCTCGCCGGCTGCTCTGCCAAGCCCTTCCAGCGAAAACTATGCCGTTGCTCCTCTGGAAGGATCCCTGCACCGCCACGTAGTTTTTCAGAAGAAGCCTTGCGTTTGCAAGAGCAAAGGAGGAATTCGTTGCAGGAAAGAGGAAGGAAAGAAAGTTTCTCTCCCTCTGCCTGCTTTGCTCAGAGGACTGGATGAAGTTAGGAAGTTCTCCCTTTCACTGAGAAACGTGCAGGCTGCTGTTGCCTGGGCGCTCTCTTCTTTGCAAAAGAGTCTGCAGTTCCACGCTTTGAACCGTGGAAAGGCGCCGGGCTCTGCTAAGATTTCCCCCGGCGCTTCGTTTGCCCTGGGCCAAAGCGAGCCTTCACAATAGCTGAACGCTAACACTGCATACTCATTCCACTTCCAGAACAGGGCTACCGCGAGGCAGTTCTCCGGGGGAAAACGGCCCTTCGCGAAGGGCAGATCTGCCGAGCTCACTGCGGGAAAGCGAAAGCAAAGGACGCTTTTCTCCCTCTAACCGCTTTCGTCAGAGGAACGGGGGAAGTCACAGTGTTCTTTCTCTCACTGAGATACACACAATCTGACGTTGCCTCTGAGCTCCGTTGCTGGCAAAGAACTGAAACTGACATACACTCCTGTGGGGAAACACAGGGCTTTGCTAGGATTTCTCCAGGCAGTCTGTTTCCCTGGGCCTCGCTGTAGCAACACTATCTCGCCAGGGCAACACTGCATGGGATTTCCTCTGCCAGGAGAGAGCTGCTGCTTTGTAGTTTGTGCTGGGAAACCTTGCTTTGGCGAGTGCCAATTGACCGCATTCAGGCAGAAAGAAAAGAGAATCGCAAGAGGCCTTTTCTCGCCGGCTGCTCTGCCAAGCCCTTCCAGCTAAAACTATGCCGTTGCTCCTCTGGAAGGATCCCTGCACCGCCACGTAGTTTTTCAGAAGAAGCCTTGCGTTTGCAAGAGCAAAGGAGGAATTCGTTGCAGGAAAGAGGAAGGAAAGAAAGTTTCTCTCCCTCTGCCTGCTTTGCTCAGAGGACTGGATGAAGTTAGGAAGTTCTCCCTTTCACTGAGAAACGTGCAGGCTGCTGTTGCCTGGGCGCTCTCTTCTTTGCAAAAGAGTCTGCAGTTCCACGCTTTGAACCGTGGAAAGGCGCCGGGCTCTGCTAAGATTTCCCCCGGCGCTTCGTTTGCCCTGGGCCAAAGCGAGCCTTCACAATAGCTGAACGCTAACACTGCATACTCGTTCCACTTCCAGAACAGGGCTACCGCGAGGCAGTTCTCCGGGGGAAAACGGCCCTTCGCGAAGGGCAGATCTGCCGAGCTCACTTCGGGAAAGCGAAAGCAAAGGACGCTTTTCTCCCTCTAACCGCTTTCGTCAGAGGAACGGGGGAAGTCACAGTGTTCTTTCTCTCACTGAGATACACACAATCTGACGTTGCCTCTGAGCTCCGTTGCTGGCAAAGAACTGAAACTGACATACACTCCTGTGGGGAAACACAGGGCTTTGCTAGGATTTCTCCAGGCAGTCTGTTTTCCCTGGGCCTCACTGTAGCAACACTATCTCGCCAGGGCAACACTGCATGGGATTTCCTCTGCCAGGAGAGAGCTGCTGCTTTGTAGATTGTGCTGGGAAACCTTGCTTTGGCAAGTGCCAATTGACCGCATTCAGGCAGAAAGAAAAGAGAATCGCAAGAGGCCTTTTCTCGCCGGCTGCTCTGCCAAGCCCTTCCAGCTAAAACTATGCCGTTGCTCCTCTGGAAGGATCCCTGCACCGCCACGTAGTTTTTCAGAAGAAGCCTTGCGTTTGCAAGAGCAAAGGAGGAATTCGTTGCAGGAAAGAGGAAGGAAAGAAAGTTTCTCTCCCTCTGCCTGCTTTGCTCAGAGGACTGGATGAAGTTAGGAAGTTCTCCCTTTCACTGAGAAACGTGCAGGCTGCTGTTGCCTGGGCGCTCTCTTCTTTGCAAAAGAGTCTGCAGTTCCACGCTTTGAACCGTGGAAAGGCGCCGGGCTCTGCTAAGATTTCCCCCGGCGCTTCGTTTGCCCTGGGCCAAAGCGAGCCTTCACAATAGCTGAACGCTAACACTGCATACTCGTTCCACTTCCAGAACAGGGCTACCGCGAGGCAGTTCTCCGGGGGAAAACGGCCCTTCGCGAAGGGCAGATCTGCCGAGCTCACTGCGGGAAAGCGAAAGCAAAGGACGCTTTTCTCCCTCTAACCGCTTTCGTCAGAGGAACGGGGGAAGTCACAGTGTTCTTTCTCTCACTGAGATACACACAATCTGACGTTGCCTCTGAGCTCCGTTGCTGGCAAAGAACCGAAACTGACATACACTCCTGTGGGGAAACACAGGGCTTTGCTAGGATTTCTCCAGGCAGTCTGTTTTCCCTGGGCCTCACTGTAGCAACACTATCTCGCCAGGGCAACACTGCATGGGATTTCCTCTGCCAGGAGAGAGCTGCTGCTTTGTAGTTTGTGCTGGGAAACCTTGCTTTGGCGAGTGCCAATTGACCGCATTCAGGCAGAAAGAAAAGAGAATCGCAAGAGGCCTTTTCTCGCCGGCTGCTCTGCCAAGCCCTTCCAGCTAAAACTATGCCGTTGCTCCTCTGGAAGGATCCCTGCACCGCGACGTAGTTTTTCAGAAGAAGCCTTGCGTTTGCAAGAGCAAAGGAGGAATTCGTTGCAGGAAAGAGGAAGGAAAGAAAGTTTCTCTCCCTCTGCCTGCTTTGCTCAGAGGACTGGATGAAGTTAAGAAGTTCTCCCTTTCACTGAGAAACGTGCAGGCTGCTGTTGCCTGGGCGCTCTCTTCTTTGCAAAAGAGTCTGCAGTTCCACGCTTTGAACCGTGGAAAGGCGCCGGGCTCTGCTAAGATTTCCCCCGGCGCTTCGTTTGCCCTGGGCCAAAGCGAGCCTTCACAATAGCTGAACGCTAACCCTGCATACTCGTTCCACTTCCAGAACAGGGCTACCGCGAGGCAGTTCTCCGGGGGAAAACGGCCCTTCGCGAAGGGCAGATCTGCCGAGCTCACTTCGGGAAAGCGAAAGCAAAGGACGCTTTTCTCCCTCTAAGCGCTTTCGTCAGAGGAACGGGGGAAGTCACAGTGTTCTTTCTCTCACTGAGATACACACAATCTGACGTTGCCTCTGAGCTCCGTTGCTGGCAAAGAACTGAAACTGACATACACTCCTGTGGGGAAACACAGGGCTTTGCTAGGATTTCTCCAGGCAGTCTGTTTTCCCTGGGCCTCGCTGTAGCAACACTATCTCGCCAGGGCAACACTGCATGGGATTTCCTCTGCCAGGAGAGAGCTGCTGCTTTGTAGTTTGTGCTGGGAAACCTTGCTTTGGCGAGTGCCAATTGACCGCATTCAGGCAGAAAGAAAAGAGAATCGCAAGAGGCCTTTTCTCGCCGGCTGCTCTGCCAAGCCCTTCCAGCTAAAACTATGCCGTTGCTCCTCTGGAAGGATCCCTGCACCGCCACGTAGTTTTTCAGAAGAAGCCTTGCGTTTGCAAGAGCAAAGGAGGAATTCGTTGCAGGAAAGAGGAAGGAAAGAAAGTTTCTCTCCCTCTGCCTGCTTTGCTCAGAGGACTGGATGAAGTTAGGAAGTTCTCCCTTTCACTGAGAAACGTGCAGGCTGCTGTTGCCTGGGCGCTCTCTTCTTTGCAAAAGAGTCTGCAGTTCCACGCTTTGAACCGTGGAAAGGCGCCGGGCTCTGCTAAGATTTCCCCCGGCGCTTCGTTTGCCCTGGGCCAAAGCGAGCCTTCACAATAGCTGAACGCTAACACTGCATACTCGTTCCACTTCCAGAACAGGGCTACCGCGAGGCAGTTCTCCGGGGGAAAACGGCCCTTCGCGAAGGGCAGATCTGCCGAGCTCACTTCGGGAAAGCGAAAGCAAAGGACGCTTTTCTCCCTCTAACCGCTTTCGTCAGAGGAACGGGGGAAGTCACAGTGTTCTTTCTCTCACTGAGATACACAAATCTGACGTTGCCTCTGAGCTCCGTTGCTGGCAAAGAACTGAAACTGACATACACTCCTGTGGGGAAACACAGGGCTTTGCTAGGATTTCTCCAGGCAGTCTGTTTTCCCTGGGCCTCACTGTAGCAACACTATCTCGCCAGGGCAACACTGCATGGGATTTCCTCTGCCAGGAGAGAGCTGCTGCTTTGTAGATTGTGCTGGGAAACCTTGCTTTGGCAAGTGCCAATTGACCGCATTCAGGCAGAAAGAAAAGAGAATCGCAAGAGGCCTTTTCTCGCCGGCTGCTCTGCCAAGCCCTTCCAGCGAAAACTATGCCGTTGCTCCTCTGGAAGGATCCCTGCACCGCCACGTAGTTTTTCAGAAGAAGCCTTGCGTTTGCAAGAGCAAAGGAGGAATTCGTTGCAGGAAAGAGGAAGGAAAGAAAGTTTCTCTCCCTCTGCCTGCTTTGCTCAGAGGACTGGATGAAGTTAGGAAGTTCTCCCTTTCACTGAGAAACGTGCAGGCTGCTGTTGCCTGGGCGCTCTCTTCTTTGCAAAAGAGTCTGCAGTTCCACGCTTTGAACCGTGGAAAGGCGCCGGGCTCTGCTAAGATTTCCCCCGGCGCTTCGTTTGCCCTGGGCCAAAGCGAGCCTTCACAATAGCTGAACGCTAACACTGCATACTCGTTCCACTTCCAGAACAGGGCTACCGCGAGGCAGTTCTCCGGGGGAAAACGGCCCTTCGCGAAGGGCAGATCTGCCGAGCTCACTGCGGGAAAGCGAAAGCAAAGGACGCTTTTCTCCCTCTAACCGCTTTCGTCAGAGGAACGGGGGAAGTCACAGTGTTCTTTCTCTCACTGAGATACACACAATCTGACGTTGCCTCTGAGCTCCGTTGCTGGCAAAGAACTGAAACTGACATACACTCCTGTGGGGAAACACAGGGCTTTGCTAGGATTTCTCCAGGCAGTCTGTTTTCCCTGGGCCTCACTGTAGCAACACTATCTCGCCAGGGCAACACTGCATGGGATTTCCTCTGCCAGGAGAGAGCTGCTGCTTTGTAGATTGTGCTGGGAAACCTTGCTTTGGCAAGTGCCAATTGACCGCATTCAGGCAGAAAGAAAAGAAAATCGCAAGAGGCCTTTTCTCGCCGGCTGCTCTGCCAAGCCCTTCCAGCTAAAACTATGCCGTTGCTCCTCTGGAAGGATCCCTGCACCGCGACGTAGTTTTTCAGAAGAAGCCTTGCGTTTGCAAGAGCAAAGGAGGAATTCGTTGCAGGAAAGAGGAAGGAAAGAAAGTTTCTCTCCCTCTGCCTGCTTTGCTCAGAGGACTGGATGAAGTTAGGAAGTTCTCCCTTTCACTGAGAAACGTGCAGGCTGCTGTTGCCTGGGCGCTCTCTTCTTTGCAAAAGAGTCTGCAGTTCCACGCTTTGAACCGTGGAAAGGCGCCGGGCTCTGCTAAGATTTCCCCCGGCGCTTCGTTTGCCCTGGGCCAAAGCGAGCCTTCACAATAGCTGAACGCTAACACTGCATACTCGTTCCACTTCCAGAACAGGGCTACCGCGAGGCAGTTCTCCGGGGGAAAACGGCCCTTCGCGAAGGGCAGATCTGCCGAGCTCACTGCGGGAAAGCGAAAGCAAAGGACGCTTTTCTCCCTCTAACCGCTTTCGTCAGAGGAACGGGGGAAGTCACAGTGTTCTTTCTCTCACTGAGATACACACAATCTGACGTTGCCTCTGAGCTCCGTTGCTGGCAAAGAACTGAAACTGACATACACTCCTGTGGGGAAACACAGGGCTTTGCTAGGATTTCTCCAGGCAGTCTGTTTTCCCTGGGCCTCACTGTAGCAACACTATCTCGCCAGGGCAACACTGCATGGGATTTCCTCTGCCAGGAGAGAGCTGCTGCTTTGTAGATTGTGCTGGGAAACCTTGCTTTGGCAAGTGCCAATTGACCGCATTCAGGCAGAAAGAAAAGAGAATCGCAAGAGGCCTTTTCTCGCCGGCTGCTCTGCCAAGCCCTTCCAGCGAAAACTATGGCGTTGCTCCTCTGGAAGGATCCCTGCACCGCCACGTAGTTTTTCAGAAGAAGCCTTGCGTTTGCAAGAGCAAAGGAGGAATTCGTTGCAGGAAAGAGGAAGGAAAGAAAGTTTCTCTCCCTCTGCCTGCTTTGCTCAGAGGACTGGATGAAGTTAGGAAGTTCTCCCTTTCACTGAGAAACGTGCAGGCTGCTGTTGCCTGGGCGCTCTCTTCTTTGCAAAAGAGTCTGCAGTTCCACGCTTTGAACCGTAGAAAGGCGCCGGGCTCTGCTAAGATTTCCCCCGGCGCTTCGTTTGCCCTGGGCCAAAGCGAGCCTTCACAATAGCTGAACGCTAACACTGCATACTCGTTCCACTTCCAGAACAGGGCTACCGCGAGGCAGTTCTCCGGGGGAAAACGGCCCTTCGCGAAGGGCAGATCTGCCGAGCTCACTTCGGGAAAGCGAAAGCAAAGGACGCTTTTCTCCCTCTAAGCGCTTTCGTCAGAGGAACGGGGGAAGTCACAGTGTTCTTTCTCTCACTGAGATACACACAATCTGACGTTGCCTCTGAGCTCCGTTGCTGGCAAAGAACTGAAACTGACATACACTCCTGTGGGGAAACACAGGGCTTTGCTAGGATTTCTCCAGGCAGTCTGTTTTCCCTGGGCCTCACTGTAGCAACACTATCTCGCCAGGGCAACACTGCATGGGATTTCCTCTGCCAGGAGAGAGCTGCTGCTTTGTAGATTGTGCTGGGAAACCTTGCTTTGGCAAGTGCCAATTGACCGCATTCAGGCAGAAAGAAAAGAGAATCGCAAGAGGCCTTTTCTCGCCGGCTGCTCTGCCAAGCCCTTCCAGCGAAAACTATGGCGTTGCTCCTCTGGAAGGATCCCTGCACCGCCACGTAGTTTTTCAGAAGAAGCCTTGCGTTTGCAAGAGCAAAGGAGGAATTCGTTGCAGGAAAGAGGAAGGAAAGAAAGTTTCTCTCCCTCTGCCTGCTTTGCTCAGAGGACTGGATGAAGTTAGGAAGTTCTCCCTTTCACTGAGAAACGTGCAGGCTGCTGTTGCCTGGGCGCTCTCTTCTTTGCAAAAGAGTCTGCAGTTCCACGCTTTGAACCGTGGAAAGGCGCCGGGCTCTGCTAAGATTTCCCCCGGCGCTTCGTTTGCCCTGGGCCAAAGCGAGCCTTCACAATAGCTGAACGCTAACACTGCATACTCGTTCCACTTCCAGAACAGGGCTACCGCGAGGCAGTTCTCCGGGGGAAAACGGCCCTTCGCGAAGGGCAGATCTGCCGAGCTCACTTCGGGAAAGCGAAAGCAAAGGACGCTTTTCTCCCTCTAACCGCTTTCGTCAGAGGAACGGGGGAAGTCACAGTGTTCTTTCTCTCACTGAGATACACACAATCTGACGTTGCCTCTGAGCTCCGTTGCTGGCAAAGAACTGAAACTGACATACACTCCTGTGGGGAAACACAGGGCTTTGCTAGGATTTCTCCAGGCAGTCTGTTTCCCTGGACCTCGCTGTAGCAACACTATCTCGCCAGGGCAACACTGCATGGGATTTCCTCTGCCAGGAGAGAGCTGCTGCTTTGTAGTTTGTGCTGGGAAACCTTGCTTTGGCGAGTGCCAATTGACCGCATTCAGGCAGAAAGAAAAGAGAATCGCAAGAGGCCTTTTCTCGCCGGCTGCTCTGCCAAGCCCTTCCAGCTAAAACTATGCCGTTGCTCCTCTGGAAGGATCCCTGCACCGCCACGTAGTTTTTCAGAAGAAGCCTTGCGTTTGCAAGAGCAAAGGAGGAATTCGTTGCAGGAAAGAGGAAGGAAAGAAAGTTTCTCTCCCTCTGCCTGCTTTGCTCAGAGGACTGGATGAAGTTAGGAAGTTCTCCCTTTCACTGAGAAACGTGCAGGCTGCTGTTGCCTGGGCGCTCTCTTCTTTGCAAAAGAGTCTGCAGTTCCACGCTTTGAACCGTGGAAAGGCGCCGGGCTCTGCTAAGATTTCCCCCGGCGCTTCGTTTGCCCTGGGCCAAAGCGAGCCTTCACAATAGCTGAACGCTAACACTGCATACTCGTTCCACTTCCAGAACAGGGCTACCGCGAGGCAGTTCTCCGGGGGAAAACGGCCCTTCGCGAAGGGCAGATCTGCCGAGCTCACTTCGGGAAAGCGAAAGCAAAGGACGCTTTTCTCCCTCTAACCGCTTTCATCAGAGGAACGGGGGAAGTCACAGTGTTCTTTCTCTCACTGAGATACACACAATCTGACGTTGCCTCTGAGCTCCGTCGCTGGCAAAGAACTGAAACTGACATACATTCCTGTGGGGAAACACAGGGCTTTGCTAGGATTTCTCCAGGCAGTCTGTTTTCCCTGGGCCTCACTGTAGCAACACTATCTCGCCAGGGCAACACTGCATGGGATTTCCTCTGCCAGGAGAGAGCTGCTGCTTTGTAGATTGTGCTGGGAAACCTTGCTTTGGCAAGTGCCAATTGACCGCATTCAGGCAGAAAGAAAAGAGAATCGCAAGAGGCCTTTTCTCGCCGGCTGCTCTGCCAAGCCCTTCCAGCTAAAACTATGCCGTTGCTCCTCTGGAAGGATCCCTGCACCGCCACGTAGTTTTTCAGAAGAAGCCTTGCGTTTGCAAGAGCAAAGGAGGAATTCGTTGCAGGAAAGAGGAAGGAAAGAAAGTTTCTCTCCCTCTGCCTGCTTTGCTCAGAGGACTGGATGAAGTTAGGAAGTTCTCCCTTTCACTGAGAAACGTGCAGGCTGCTGTTGCCTGGGCGCTCTCTTCTTTGCAAAAGAGTCTGCAGTTCCACGCTTTGAACCGTGGAAAGGCGCCGGGCTCTGCTAAGATTTCCCCCGGCGCTTCGTTTGCCCTGGGCCAAAGCGAGCCTTCACAATAGCTGAACGCTAACACTGCATACTCGTTCCACTTCCAGAACAGGGCTACCGCGAGGCAGTTCTCCGGGGGAAAACGGCCCTTCGCGAAGGGCAGATCTGCCGAGCTCACTGCGGGAAAGCGAAAGCAAAGGACGCTTTTCTCCCTCTAACCGCTTTCGTCAGAGGAACGGGGGAAGTCACAGTGTTCTTTCTCTCACTGAGATACACACAATCTGACGTTGCCTCTGAGCTCCGTTGCTGGCAAAGAACCGAAACTGACATACACTCCTGTGGGGAAACACAGGGCTTTGCTAGGATTTCTCCAGGCAGTCTGTTTTCCCTGGGCCTCACTGTAGCAACACTATCTCGCCAGGGCAACACTGCATGGGATTTCCTCTGCCAGGAGAGAGCTGCTGCTTTGTAGTTTGTGCTGGGAAACCTTGCTTTGGCGAGTGCCAATTGACCGCATTCAGGCAGAAAGAAAAGAGAATCGCAAGAGGCCTTTTCTCGCCGGCTGCTCTGCCAAGCCCTTCCAGCTAAAACTATGCCGTTGCTCCTCTGGAAGGATCCCTGCACCGCGACGTAGTTTTTCAGAAGAAGCCTTGCGTTTGCAAGAGCAAAGGAGGAATTCGTTGCAGGAAAGAGGAAGGAAAGAAAGTTTCTCTCCCTCTGCCTGCTTTGCTCAGAGGACTGGATGAAGTTAAGAAGTTCTCCCTTTCACTGAGAAACGTGCAGGCTGCTGTTGCCTGGGCGCTCTCTTCTTTGCAAAAGAGTCTGCAGTTCCACGCTTTGAACCGTGGAAAGGCGCCGGGCTCTGCTAAGATTTCCCCCGGCGCTTCGTTTGCCCTGGGCCAAAGCGAGCCTTCACAATAGCTGAACGCTAACCCTGCATACTCGTTCCACTTCAAGAACAGGGCTACCGCGAGGCAGTTCTCCGGGGGAAAACGGCCCTTCGCGAAGGGCAGATCTGCCGAGCTCACTTCGGGAAAGCGAAAGCAAAGGACGCTTTTCTCCCTCTAAGCGCTTTCGTCAGAGGAACGGGGGAAGTCACAGTGTTCTTTCTCTCACTGAGATACACACAATCTGACGTTGCCTCTGAGCTCCGTTGCTGGCAAAGAACTGAAACTGACATACACTCCTGTGGGGAAACACAGGGCTTTGCTAGGATTTCTCCAGGCAGTCTGTTTTCCCTGGGCCTCGCTGTAGCAACACTATCTCGCCAGGGCAACACTGCATGGGATTTCCTCTGCCAGGAGAGAGCTGCTGCTTTGTAGTTTGTGCTGGGAAACCTTGCTTTGGCGAGTGCCAATTGACCGCATTCAGGCAGAAAGAAAAGAGAATCGCAAGAGGCCTTTTCTCGCCGGCTGCTCTGCCAAGCCCTTCCAGCTAAAACTATGCCGTTGCTCCTCTGGAAGGATCCCTGCACTGCCACGTAGTTTTTCAGAAGAAGCCTTGCGTTTGCAAGAGCAAAGGAGGAATTCGTTGCAGGAAAGAGGAAGGAAAGAAAGTTTCTCTCCCTCTGCCTGCTTTGCTCAGAGGACTGGATGAAGTTAGGAAGTTCTCCCTTTCACTGAGAAACGTGCAGGCTGCTGTTGCCTGGGCGCTCTCTTCTTTGCAAAAGAGTCTGCAGTTCCACGCTTTGAACCGTGGAAAGGCGCCGGGCTCTGCTAAGATTTCCCCCGGCGCTTCGTTTGCCCTGGGCCAAAGCGAGCCTTCACAATAGCTGAACGCTAACACTGCATACTCGTTCCACTTCCAGAACAGGGCTACCGCGAGGCAGTTCTCCGGGGGAAAACGGCCCTTCGCGAAGGGCAGATCTGCCGAGCTCACTGCGGGAAAGCGAAAGCAAAGGACGCTTTTCTCCCTCTAACCGCTTTCGTCAGAGGAACGGGGGAAGTCACAGTGTTCTTTCTCTCACTGAGATACACACAATCTGACGTTGCCTCTGAGCTCCGTTGCTGGCAAAGAACTGAAACTGACATACACTCCTGTGGGGAAACACAGGGCTTTGCTAGGATTTCTCCAGGCAGTCTGTTTTCCCTGGGCCTCACTGTAGCAACACTATCTCGCCAGGGCAACACTGCATGGGATTTCCTCTGCCAGGAGAGAGCTGCTGCTTTGTAGATTGTGCTGGGAAACCTTGCTTTGGCAAGTGCCAATTGACCGCATTCAGGCAGAAAGAAAAGAAAATCGCAAGAGGCCTTTTCTCGCCGGCTGCTCTGCCAAGCCCTTCCAGCTAAAACTATGCCGTTGCTCCTCTGGAAGGATCCCTGCACCGCGACGTAGTTTTTCAGAAGAAGCCTTGCGTTTGCAAGAGCAAAGGAGGAATTCGTTGCAGGAAAGAGGAAGGAAAGAAAGTTTCTCTCCCTCTGCCTGCTTTGCTCAGAGGACTGGATGAAGTTAGGAAGTTCTCCCTTTCACTGAGAAACGTGCAGGCTGCTGTTGCCTGGGCGCTCTCTTCTTTGCAAAAGAGTCTGCAGTTCCACGCTTTGAACCGTGGAAAGGCGCCGGGCTCTGCTAAGATTTCCCCCGGCGCTTCGTTTGCCCTGGGCCAAAGCGAGCCTTCACAATAGCTGAACGCTAACACTGCATACTCGTTCCACTTCCAGAACAGGGCTACCGCGAGGCAGTTCTCCGGGGGAAAACGGCCCTTCGCGAAGGGCAGATCTGCCGAGCTCACTGCGGGAAAGCGAAAGCAAAGGACGCTTTTCTCCCTCTAACCGCTTTCGTCAGAGGAACGGGGGAAGTCACAGTGTTCTTTCTCTCACTGAGATACACACAATCTGACGTTGCCTCTGAGCTCCGTTGCTGGCAAAGAACTGAAACTGACATACACTCCTGTGGGGAAACACAGGGCTTTGCTAGGATTTCTCCAGGCAGTCTGTTTTCCCTGGGCCTCACTGTAGCAACACTATCTCGCCAGGGCAACACTGCATGGGATTTCCTCTGCCAGGAGAGAGCTGCTGCTTTGTAGATTGTGCTGGGAAACCTTGCTTTGGCAAGTGCCAATTGACCGCATTCAGGCAGAAAGAAAAGAGAATCGCAAGAGGCCTTTTCTCGCCGGCTGCTCTGCCAAGCCCTTCCAGCGAAAACTATGGCGTTGCTCCTCTGGAAGGATCCCTGCACCGCCACGTAGTTTTTCAGAAGAAGCCTTGCGTTTGCAAGAGCAAAGGAGGAATTCGTTGCAGGAAAGAGGAAGGAAAGAAAGTTTCTCTCCCTCTGCCTGCTTTGCTCAGAGGACTGGATGAAGTTAGGAAGTTCTCCCTTTCACTGAGAAACGTGCAGGCTGCTGTTGCCTGGGCGCTCTCTTCTTTGCAAAAGAGTCTGCAGTTCCACGCTTTGAACCGTAGAAAGGCGCCGGGCTCTGCTAAGATTTCCCCCGGCGCTTCGTTTGCCCTGGGCCAAAGCGAGCCTTCACAATAGCTGAACGCTAACACTGCATACTCGTTCCACTTCCAGAACAGGGCTACCGCGAGGCAGTTCTCCGGGGGAAAACGGCCCTTCGCGAAGGGCAGATCTGCCGAGCTCACTGCGGGAAAGCGAAAGCAAAGGACGCTTTTCTCCCTCTAACCGCTTTCGTCAGAGGAACGGGGGAAGTCACAGTGTTCTTTCTCTCACTGAGATACACACAATCTGACGTTGCCTCTGAGCTCCGTTGCTGGCAAAGAACTGAAACTGACATACACTCCTGTGGGGAAACACAGGGCTTTGCTAGGATTTCTCCAGGCAGTCTGTTTTCCCTGGGCCTCACTGTAGCAACACTATCTCGCCAGGGCAACACTGCATGGGATTTCCTCTGCCAGGAGAGAGCTGCTGCTTTGTAGATTGTGCTGGGAAACCTTGCTTTGGCAAGTGCCAATTGACCGCATTCAGGCAGAAAGAAAAGAGAATCGCAAGAGGCCTTTTCTGGCCGGCTGCTCTGCCAAGCCCTTCCAGCTAAAACTATGCCGTTGCTCCTCTGGAAGGATCCCTGCACCGCGACGTAGTTTTTCAGAAGAAGCCTTGCGTTTGCAAGAGCAAAGGAGGAATTCGTTGCAGGAAAGAGGAAGGAAAGAAAGTTTCTCTCCCTCTGCCTGCTTTGCTCAGAGGACTGGATGAAGTTAGGAAGTTCTCCCTTTCACTGAGAAACGTGCAGGCTGCTGTTGCCTGGGCGCTCTCTTCTTTGCAAAAGAGTCTGCAGTTCCACGCTTTGAACCGTGGAAAGGCGCCGGGCTCTGCTAAGATTTCCCCCGGCGCTTCGTTTGCCCTGGGCCAAAGCGAGCCTTCACAATAGCTGAACGCTAACACTGCATACTCGTTCCACTTCCAGAACAGGGCTACCGCGAGGCAGTTCTCCGGGGGAAAACGGCCCTTCGCGAAGGGCAGATCTGCCGAGCTCACTGCGGGAAAGCGAAAGCAAAGGACGCTTTTCTCCCTCTAACCGCTTTCGTCAGAGGAACGGGGGAAGTCACAGTGTTCTTTCTCTCACTGAGATACACACAATCTGACGTTGCCTCTGAGCTCCGTTGCTGGCAAAGAACTGAAACTGACATACACTCCTGTGGGGAAACACAGGGCTTTGCTAGGATTTCTCCAGGCAGTCTGTTTTCCCTGGGCCTCACTGTAGCAACACTATCTCGCCAGGGCAACACTGCATGGGATTTCCTCTGCCAGGAGAGAGCTGCTGCTTTGTAGATTGTGCTGGGAAACCTTGCTTTGGCAAGTGCCAATTGACCGCATTCAGGCAGAAAGAAAAGAGAATCGCAAGAGGCCTTTTCTCGCCGGCTGCTCTGCCAAGCCCTTCCAGCGAAAACTATGGCGTTGCTCCTCTGGAAGGATCCCTGCACCGCCACGTAGTTTTTCAGAAGAAGCCTTGCGTTTGCAAGAGCAAAGGAGGAATTCGTTGCAGGAAAGAGGAAGGAAAGAAAGTTTCTCTCCCTCTGCCTGCTTTGCTCAGAGGACTGGATGAAGTTAGGAAGTTCTCCCTTTCACTGAGAAACGTGCAGGCTGCTGTTGCCTGGGCGCTCTCTTCTTTGCAAAAGAGTCTGCAGTTCCACGCTTTGAACCGTGGAAAGGCGCCGGGCTCTGCTAAGATTTCCCCCGGCGCTTCGTTTGCCCTGGGCCAAAGCGAGCCTTCACAATAGCTGAACGCTAACACTGCATACTCGTTCCACTTCCAGAACAGGGCTACCGCGAGGCAGTTCTCCGGGGGAAAACGGCCCTTCGCGAAGGGCAGATCTGCCGAGCTCACTTCGGGAAAGCGAAAGCAAAGGACGCTTTTCTCCCTCTAAGCGCTTTCGTCAGAGGAACGGGGGAAGTCACAGTGTTCTTTCTCTCACTGAGATACACACAATCTGACGTTGCCTCTGAGCTCCGTTGCTGGCAAAGAACTGAAACTGACATACACTCCTGTGGGGAAACACAGGGCTTTGCTAGGATTTCTCCAGGCAGTCTGTTTTCCCTGGGCCTCACTGTAGCAACACTATCTCGCCAGGGCAACACTGCATGGGATTTCCTCTGCCAGGAGAGAGCTGCTGCTTTGTAGTTTGTGCTGGGAAACCTTGCTTTGGCGAGTGCCAATTGACCGCATTCAGGCAGAAAGAAAAGAGAATCGCAAGAGGCCTTTTCTCGCCGGCTGCTCTGCCAAGCCCTTCCAGCTAAAACTATGCCGTTGCTCCTCTGGAAGGATCCCTGCACCGCGACGTAGTTTTTCAGAAGAAGCCTTGCGTTTGCAAGAGCAAAGGAGGAATTCGTTGCAGGAAAGAGGAAGGAAAGAAAGTTTCTCTCCCTCTGCCTGCTTTGCTCAGAGGACTGGATGAAGTTAGGAAGTTCTCTCTTTCACTGAGAAACGTGCAGGCTGCTGTTGCCTGGGCGCTCTCTTCTTTGCAAAAGAGTCTGCAGTTCCACGCTTTGAACCGTGGAAAGGCGCCGGGCTCTGCTAAGATTTCCCCCGGCGCTTCGTTTGCCCTGGGCCAAAGCGAGCCTTCACAATAGCTGAACGCTAACCCTGCATACTCGTTCCACTTCAAGAACAGGGCTACCGCGAGGCAGTTCTCCGGGGGAAAACGGCCCTTCGCGAAGGGCAGATCTGCCGAGCTCACTTCGGGAAAGCGAAAGCAAAGGACGCTTTTCTCCCTCTAAGCGCTTTCGTCAGAGCAACGGGGCAAGTCACAGTGTTCTTTCTCTCACTGAGATACACACAATCTGACGTTGCCTCTGAGCTCCGTTGCTGGCAAAGAACTGAAACTGACATACATTCCTGTGGGGAAACACAGGGCTTTGCTAGGATTTCCCTAGGCAGTCTGTTTTCCCTGGGCCTCGCTGTAGCAACACTATTTCACCAGGGCAACACTGCATGGGATTTCCTCTGCCAGGAGAGAGCTGCTGCTTTGTAGTTTGTGCTGGGAAACCTTGCTTTGGCGAGTGCCAATTGACCGCATTCAGGCAGAAAGAAAAGAGAATCGCAAGAGGCCTTTTCTCGCCGGCTGCTCTGCCAAGCCCTTCCAGCTAAAACTATGCCGTTGCTCCTCTGGAAGGATCCCTGCACCGCCACGTAGTTTTTCAGAAGAAGCCTTGCGTTTGCAAGAGCAAAGGAGGAATTCGTTGCAGGAAAGAGGAAGGAAAGAAAGTTTCTCTCCCTCTGCCTGCTTTGCTCAGAGGACTGGATGAAGTTAGGAAGTTCTCCCTTTCACTGAGAAACGTGCAGGCTGCTGTTGCCTGGGCGCTCTCTTCTTTGCAAAAGAGTCTGCAGTTCCACGCTTTGAACCGTGGAAAGGCGCCGGGCTCTGCTAAGATTTCCCCCGGCGCTTCGTTTGCCCTGGGCCAAAGCGAGCCTTCACAATAGCTGAACGCTAACACTGCATACTCGTTCCACTTCCAGAACAGGGCTACCGCGAGGCAGTTCTCCGGGGGAAAACGGCCCTTCGCGAAGGGCAGATCTGCCGAGCTCACTTCGGGAAAGCGAAAGCAAAGGACGCTTTTCTCCCTCTAACCGCTTTCGTCAGAGGAACGGGGGAAGTCACAGTGTTCTTTCTCTCACTGAGATACACACAATCTGACGTTGCCTCTGAGCTCCGTTGCTGGCAAAGAACTGAAACTGACATACATTCCTGTTGGGAAACACAGGGCTTTGCTAGGATTTCTCTAGGCAGTCTGTTTTCCCTGGGCCTCACTGTAGCAACACTATCTCGCCAGGGCAACACTGCATGGGATTTCCTCTGCCAGGAGAGAGCTGCTGCTTTGTAGATTGTGCTGGGAAACCTTGCTTTGGCAAGTGCCAATTGACCGCATTCAGGAAGAAAGAAAAGAGAATCGCAAGAGGCCTTTTCTCGCCGGCTGCTCTGCCAAGCCCTTCCAGCTAAAACTATGCCGTTGCTCCTCTGGAAGGATCCCTGCACCGCGACGTAGTTTTTCAGAAGAAGCCTTGCGTTTGCAAGAGCAAAGGAGGAATTCATTGCAGGAAAGAGGAAGGAAAGAAAGTTTCTCTCCCTCTGCCTGCTTTGCTCAGAGGACTGGATGAAGTTAGGAAGTTCTCCCTTTCACTGAGAAACGTGCAGGCTGCTGTTGCCTGGGCGCTCTCTTCTTTGCAAAAGAGTCTGCAGTTCCACGCTTTGAACCGTGGAAAGGCGCCGGGCTCTGCTAAGATTTCCCCCGGCGCTTCGTTTGCCCTGGGCCAAAGCGAGCCTTCACAATAGCTGAACGCTAACACTGCATACTCGTTCCACTTCCAGAACAGGGCTACCGCGAGGCAGTTCTCCGGGGGAAAACGGCCCTTCGCGAAGGGCAGATCTGCCGAGCTCACTTCGGGAAAGCGAAAGCAAAGGACGCTTTTCTCCCTCTAACCGCTTTCGTCAGAGGAACGGGGGAAGTCACAGTGTTCTTTCTCTCACTGAGATACACACAATCTGACGTTGCCTCTGAGCTCCGTTGCTGGCAAAGAACTGAAACTGACATACACTCCTGTGGGGAAACACAGGGCTTTGCTAGGATTTCTCCAGGCAGTCTGTTTTCCCTGGGCCTCACTGTAGCAACACTATCTCGCCAGGGCAACACTGCATGGGATTTCCTCTGCCAGGAGAGAGCTGCTGCTTTGTAGATTGTGCTGGGAAACCTTGCTTTGGCAAGTGCCAATTGACCGCATTCAGGCAGAAAGAAAAGAGAATCGCAAGAGGCCTTTTCTCGCCGGCTGCTCTGCCAAGCCCTTCCAGCTAAAACTATGCCGTTGCTCCTCTGGAAGGATCCCTGCACCGCGACGTAGTTTTTCAGAAGAAGCCTTGCGTTTGCAAGAGCAAAGGAGGAATTCGTTGCAGGAAAGAGGAAGGAAAGAAAGTTTCTCTCCCTCTGCCTGCTTTGCTCAGAGGACTGGATGAAGTTAGGAAGTTCTCCCTTTCACTGAGAAACGTGCAGGCTGCTGTTGCCTGGGCGCTCTCTTCTTTGCAAAAGAGTCTGCAGTTCCACGCTTTGAACCGTGGAAAGGCGCCGGGCTCTGCTAAGATTTCCCCCGGCGCTTCGTTTGCCCTGGGCCAAAGCGAGCCTTCACAATAGCTGAACGCTAACCCTGCATACTCGTTCCACTTCAAGAACAGGGCTACCGCGAGGCAGTTCTCCGGGGGAAAACGGCCCTTCGCGAAGGGCAGATCTGCCGAGCTCACTTCGGGAAAGCGAAAGCAAAGGACGCTTTTCTCCCTCTAACCGCTTTCGTCAGAGGAACGGGGCAAGTCACAGTGTTCTTTCTCTCACTGAGATACATACAATCTGACGTTGCCTCTGAGCTCCGTTGCTGGCAAAGAACTGAAACTGACATACATTCCTGTGGGGAAACACAGGGCTTTGCTAGGATTTCCCTAGGCAGTCTGTTTTCCCTGGGCCTCGCTGTAGCAACACTATTTCACCAGGGCAACACTGCATGGGATTTCCTCTGCCAGGAGAGAGCTGCTGCTTTGTAGTTTGTGCTGGGAAACCTTGCTTTGGCGAGTGCCAATTGACCGCATTCAGGCAGAAAGAAAAGAGAATCGCAAGAGGCCTTTTCTCGCCGGCTGCTCTGCCAAGCCCTTCCAGCTAAAACTATGCCGTTGCTCCTCTGGAAGGATCCCTGCACCGCGACGTAGTTTTTCAGAAGAAGCCTTGCGTTTGCAAGAGCAAAGGAGGAATTCGTTGCAGGAAAGAGGAAGGAAAGAAAGTTTCTCTCCCTCTGCCTGCTTTGCTCAGAGGACTGGATGAAGTTAGGAAGTTCTCCCTTTCACTGAGAAACGTGCAGGCTGCTGTTGCCTGGGCGCTCTCTTCTTTGCAAAAGAGTCTGCAGTTCCACGCTTTGAACCGTGGAAAGGCGCCGGGCTCTGCTAAGATTTCCCCCGGCGCTTCATTTGCCCTGGGCCAAAGCGAGCCTTCACAATAGCTGAACGCTAACACTGCATACTCGTTCCACTTCCAGAACAGGGCTACCGCGAGGCAGTTCTCCGGGGGAAAACGGCCCTTCGCGAAGGGCAGATCTGCCGAGCTCACTTCGGGAAAGCGAAAGCAAAGGACGCTTTTCTCCCTCTAAGCGCTTTCGTCAGAGGAACGGGGGAAGTCACAGTGTTCTTTCTCTCACTGAGATACACACAATCTGACGTTGCCTCTGAGCTCCGTTGCTGGCAAAGAACTGAAACTGACATACATTCCTGTGGGGAAACACAGGGCTTTGCTAGGATTTCTCTAGGCAGTCTGTTTTCCCTGGGCCTCACTGTAGCAACACTATCTCGCCAGGGCAACACTGCATGGGATTTCCTCTGCCAGGAGAGAGCTGCTGCTTTGTAGATTGTGCTGGGAAACCTTGCTTTGGCAAGTGCCAATTGACCGCATTCAGGAAGAAAGAAAAGAGAATCGCAAGAGGCCTTTTCTCGCCGGCTGCTCTGCCAAGCCCTTCCAGCTAAAACTATGCCGTTGCTCCTCTGGAAGGATCCCTGCACCGCCACGTAGTTTTTCAGAAGAACCCTTGCGTTTGCAAGAGCAAAGGAGGAATTCGTTGCAGGAAAGAGGAAGGAAAGAAAGTTTCTCTCCCTCTGCCTGCTTTGCTCAGAGGACTGGATGAAGTTAGGAAGTTCTCCCTTTCACTGAGAAACGTGCAGGCTGCTGTTGCCTGGGCGCTCTCTTCTTTGCAAAAGAGTCTGCAGTTCCACGCTTTGAACCGTGGAAAGGCGCCGGGCTCTGCTAAGATTTCCCCCGGCGCTTCGTTTGCCCTGGGCCAAAGCGAGCCTTCACAATAGCTGAACGCTAACACTGCATACTCGTTCCACTTCCAGAACAGGGCTACCGCGAGGCAGTTCTCCGGGGGAAAACGGCCCTTCGCGAAGGGCAGATCTGCCGAGCTCACTGCGGGAAAGCGAAAGCAAAGGACGCTTTTCTCCCTCTAACCGCTTTCGTCAGAGGAACGGGGGAAGTCACAGTGTTCTTTCTCTCACTGAGATACACACAATCTGGCGTTGCCTCTGAGCTCCGTTGCTGGCAAAGAACTGAAACTGACATACATTGCTGTGGGGAAACACAGGGCTTTGCTAGGATTTCCCTAGGCAGTCTGTTTTCCCTGGGCCTCACTGTAGCAACACTATCTCGCCAGGGCAACACTGCATGGGATTTCCTCTGCCAGGAGAGAGCTGCTGCTTTGTAGTTTGTGCTGGGAAACCTTGCTTTGGCGAGTGCCAATTGACCGCATTCAGGCAGAAAGAAAAGAGAATCGCAAGAGGCCTTTTCTCGCCGGCTGCTCTGCCAAGCCCTTCCAGCTAAAACTATGCCGTTGCTCCTCTGGAAGGATCCCTGCACCGCCACGTAGTTTTTCAGAAGAAGCCTTGCGTTTGCAAGAGCAAAGGAGGAATTCGTTGCAGGAAAGAGGAAGGAAAGAAAGTTTCTCTCCCTCTGCCTGCTTTGCTCAGAGGACTGGATGAAGTTAGGAAGTTCTCCCTTTCACTGAGAAACGTGCAGGCTGCTGTTGCCTGGGCGCTCTCTTCTTTGCAAAAGAGTCTGCAGTTCCACGCTTTGAACCGTGGAAAGGCGCCGGGCTCTGCTAAGATTTCCCCCGGCGCTTCGTTTGCCCTGGGCCAAAGCGAGCCTTCACAATAGCTGAACGCTAACCCTGCATACTCGTTCCACTTCAAGAACAGGGCTACCGCGAGGCAGTTCTCCGGGGGAAAACGGCCCTTCGCGAAGGGCAGATCTGCCGAGCTCACTTCGGGAAAGCGAAAGCAAAGGATGCTTTTCTCCCTCAAAGCGCTTTCGTCAGAGGAACGGGGGAAGTCACAGTGTTCTTTCTCTCACTGAGATACACACAATCTGACGTTGCCTCTGAGCTCCGTTGCTGGCAAAGAACTGAAACTGACATACACTCCTGTGGGGAAACACAGGGCTTTGCTAGGATTTCTCCAGGCAGTCTGTTTTCCCTAGGCCTCGCTGTAGCAACACTATCTCGCCAGGGCAACACTGCATGGGATTTCCTCTGCCAGGAGAGAGCTGCTGCTTTGTAGTTTGTGCTGGGAAACCTTGCTTTGGCGAGTGCCAATTGACCGCATTCAGGCAGAAAGAAAAGAGAATCGCAAGAGGCCTTTTCTCGCCGGCTGCTCTGCCAAGCCCTTCCAGCTAAAACTATGCCGTTGCTCCTCTGGAAGGATCCCTGCACCGCCACGTAGTTTTTCAGAAGAAGCCTTGCGTTTGCAAGAGCAAAGGAGGAATTCGTTGCAGGAAAGAGGAAGGAAAGAAAGTTTCTCTCCCTCTGCCTGCTTTGCTCAGAGGACTGGATGAAGTTAGGAAGTTCTCCCTTTCACTGAGAAACGTGCAGGCTGCTGTTGCCTGGGCGCTCTCTTCTTTGCAAAAGAGTCTGCAGTTCCACGCTTTGAACCGTGGAAAGGCGCCGGGCTCTGCTAAGATTTCCCCCGGCGCTTCGTTTGCCCTGGGCCAAAGCGAGCCTTCACAATAGCTGAACGCTAACACTGCATACTCGTTCCACTTCCAGAACAGGGCTACCGCGAGGCAGTTCTCCGGGGGAAAACGGCCCTTCGCGAAGGGCAGATCTGCCGAGCTCACTGCGGGAAAGCGAAAGCAAAGGACGCTTTTCTCCCTCTAACCGCTTTCGTCAGAGGAACGGGGGAAGTCACAGTGTTCTTTCTCTCACTGAGATACACACAATCTGACGTTGCCTCTGAGCTCCGTTGCTGGCAAAGAACCGAAACTGACATACACTCCTGTGGGTAAACACAGGGCTTTGCTAGGATTTCTCCAGGCAGTCTGTTTTCCCTGGGCCTCGCTGTAGCAACACTATCTCGCCAGGGCAACACTGCATGGGATTTCCTCTGCCAGGAGAGAGCTGCTGCTTTGTAGATTGTGCTGGGAAACCTTGCTTTGGCGAGTGCCAATTGACCGCATTCAGGCAGAAAGAAAAGAGAATCGCAAGAGGCCTTTTCTCGCCGGCTGCTCTGCCAAGCCCTTCCAGCTAAAACTATGCCGTTGCTCCTCTGGAAGGATCCCTGCACCGCCACGTAGTTTTTCAGAAGAAGCCTTGCGTTTGCAAGAGCAAAGGAGGAATTCGTTGCAGGAAAGAGGAAGGAAAGAAAGTTTCTCTCCCTCTGCCTGCTTTGCTCAGAGGACTGGATGAAGTTAAGAAGTTCTCCCTTTCACTGAGAAACGTGCAGGCTGCTGTTGCCTGGGCGCTCTCTTCTTTGCAAAAGAGTCTGCAGTTCCACGCTTTGAACCGTGGAAAGGCGCCGGGCTCTGCTAAGATTTCCCCCGGCGCTTCGTTTGCCCTGGGCCAAAGCGAGCCTTCACAATAGCTGAACGCTAACCCTGCATACTCGTTCCACTTCAAGAACAGGGCTACCGCGAGGCAGTTCTCCGGGGGAAAACGGCCCTTCGCGAAGGGCAGATCTGCCGAGCTCACTTCGGGAAAGCGAAAGCAAAGGACGCTTTTCTCCCTCTAAGCGCTTTCGTCAGAGGAACGGGGGAAGTCACAGTGTTCTTTCTCTCACTGAGATACACACAATCTGACGTTGCCTCTGAGCTCCGTTGCTGGCAAAGAACTGAAACTGACATACACTCCTGTGGGGAAACACAGGGCTTTGCTAGGATTTCTCCAGGCAGTCTGTTTTCCCTGGGCCTCGCTGTAGCAACACTATCTCGCCAGGGCAACACTGCATGGGATTTCCTCTGCCAGGAGAGAGCTGCTGCTTTGTAGTTTGTGCTGGGAAACCTTGCTTTGGCGAGTGCCAATTGACCGCATTCAGGCAGAAAGAAAAGAGAATCGCAAGAGGCCTTTTCTCGCCGGCTGCTCTGCCAAGCCCTTCCAGCTAAAACTATGCCGTTGCTCCTCTGGAAGGATCCCTGCACCGCGACGTAGTTTTTCAGAAGAAGCCTTGCGTTTGCAAGAGCAAAGGAGGAATTCGTTGCAGGAAAGAGGAAGGAAAGAAAGTTTCTCTCCCTCTGCCTGCTTTGCTCAGAGGACTGGATGAAGTTAGGAAGTTCTCCCTTTCACTGAGAAACGTGCAGGCTGCTGTTGCCTGGGCGCTCTCTTCTTTGCAAAAGAGTCTGCAGTTCCACGCTTTGAACCGTGGAAAGGCGCCGGGCTCTGCTAAGATTTCCCCCGGCGCTTCGTTTGCCCTGGGCCAAAGCGAGCCTTCACAATAGCTGAACGCTAACACTGCATACTCGTTCCACTTCCAGAACAGGGCTACCGCGAGGCAGTTCTCCGGGGGAAAACGGCCCTTCGCGAAGGGCAGATCTGCCGAGCTCACTGCGGGAAAGCGAAAGCAAAGGACGCTTTTCTCCCTCTAACCGCTTTCGTCAGAGGAACGGGGGAAGTCACAGTGTTCTTTCTCTCACTGAGATACACACAATCTGACGTTGCCTCTGAGCTCCGTTGCTGGCAAAGAACTGAAACTGACATACACTCCTGTGGGGAAACACAGGGCTTTGCTAGGATTTCTCCAGGCAGTCTGTTTTCCCTGGGCCTCGCTGTAGCAACACTATCTCGCCAGGGCAACACTGCATGGGATTTCCTCTGCCAGGAGAGAGCTGCTGCTTTGTAGTTTGTGCTGGGAAACCTTGCTTTGGCGAGTGCCAATTGACCGCATTCAGGCAGAAAGAAAAGAGAATCGCAAGAGGCCTTTTCTCGCCGGCTGCTCTGCCAAGCCCTTACAGCGAAAACTATGCCGTTGCTCCTCTGGAAGGATCCCTGCACCGCGACGTAGTTTTTCAGAAGAAGCCTTGCGTTTGCAAGAGCAAAGGAGGAATTCGTTGCAGGAAAGAGGAAGGAAAGAAAGTTTCTCTCCCTCTGCCTGCTTTGCTCAGAGGACTGGATGAAGTTAGGAAGTTCTCCCTTTCACTGAGAAACGTGCAGGCTGCTGTTGCCTGGGCGCTCTCTTCTTTGCAAAAGAGTCTGCAGTTCCACGCTTTGAACCGTGGAAAGGCGCCGGGCTCTGCTAAGATTTCCCCCGGCGCTTCGTTTGCCCTGGGCCAAAGCGAGCCTTCACAATAGCTGAACGCTAACACTGCATACTCGTTCCACTTCCAGAACAGGGCTACCGCGAGGCAGTTCTCCGGGGGAAAACGGCCCTTCGCGAAGGGCAGATCTGCCGAGCTCACTTCGGGAAAGCGAAAGCAAAGGACGCTTTTCTCCCTCTAACCGCTTTCGTCAGAGGAACGGGGGAAGTCACAGTGTTCTTTCTCTCACTGAGATACACACAATCTGACGTTGCCTCTGAGCTCCGTTGCTGGCAAAGAACCGAAACTGACATACACTCCTGTGGGGAAACACAGGGCTTTGCTAGGATTTCTCCAGGCAGTCTGTTTTCCCTGGGCCTCGCTGTAGCAACACTATCTCGCCAGGGCAACACTGCATGGGATTTCCTCTGCCAGGAGAGAGCTGCTGCTTTGTAGTTTGTGCTGGGAAACCTTGCTTTGGCGAGTGCCAATTGACCGCATTCAGGCAGAAAGAAAAGAGAATCGCAAGAGGCCTTTTCTCGCCGGCTGCTCTGCCAAGCCCTTCCAGCTAAAACTATGCCGTTGCTCCTCTGGAAGGATCCCTGCACCGCCACGTAGTTTTTCAGAAGAAGCCTTGCGTTTGCAAGAGCAAAGGAGGAATTCGTTGCAGGAAAGAGGAAGGAAAGAAAGTTTCTCTCCCTCTGCCTGCTTTGCTCAGAGGACTGGATGAAGTTAGGAAGTTCTCCCTTTCACTGAGAAACGTGCAGGCTGCTGTTGCCTGGGCGCTCTCTTCTTTGCAAAAGAGTCTGCAGTTCCACGCTTTGAACCGTGGAAAGGCGCCGGGCTCTGCTAAGATTTCCCCCCGGCGCTTCGTTTGCCCTGGGCCAAAGCGAGCCTTCACAATAGCTGAACGCTAACCCTGCATACTCGTTCCACTTCAAGAACAGGGCTACCGCGAGGCAGTTCTCCGGGGGAAAACGGCCCTTCGCGAAGGGCAGATCTGCCGAGCTCACTTCGGGAAAGCGAAAGCAAAGGACGCTTTTCTCCCTCTAAGCGCTTTCGTCAGAGGAACGGGGGAAGTCACAGTGTTCTTTCTCTCACTGAGATACACACAATCTGACGTTGCCTCTGAGCTCCGTTGCTGGCAAAGAACTGAAACTGACATACACTCCTGTGGGGAAACACAGGGCTTTGCTAGGATTTCTCCAGGCAGTCTGTTTTCCCTGGGCCTCGCTGTAGCAACACTATCTCGCCAGGGCAACACTGCATGGGATTTCCTCTGCCAGGAGAGAGCTGCTGCTTTGTAGTTTGTGCTGGGAAACCTTGCTTTGGCGAGTGCCAATTGACCGCATTCAGGCAGAAAGAAAAGAGAATCGCAAGAGGCCTTTTCTCGCCGGCTGCTCTGCCAAGCCCTTCCAGCTAAAACTATGCCGTTGCTCCTCTGGAAGGATCCCTGCACCGCCACGTAGTTTTTCAGAAGAAGCCTTGCGTTTGCAAGAGCAAAGGAGGAATTCGTTGCAGGAAAGAGGAAGGAAAGAAAGTTTCTCTCCCTCTGCCTGCTTTGCTCAGAGGACTGGATGAAGTTAGGAAGTTCTCCCTTTCACTGAGAAACGTGCAGGCTGCTGTTGCCTGGGCGCTCTCTTCTTTGCAAAAGAGTCTGCAGTTCCACGCTTTGAACCGTGGAAAGGCGCCGGGCTCTGCTAAGATTTCCCCCGGCGCTTCGTTTGCCCTGGGCCAAAGCGAGCCTTCACAATAGCTGAACGCTAACACTGCATACTCGTTCCACTTCCAGAACAGGGCTACCGCGAGGCAGTTCTCCGGGGGAAAACGGCCCTTCGCGAAGGGCAGATCTGCCGAGCTCACTTCGGGAAAGCGAAAGCAAAGGACGCTTTTCTCCCTCTAACCGCTTTCGTCAGAGGAACGGGGGAAGTCACAGTGTTCTTTCTCTCACTGAGATACACACAATCTGACGTTGCCTCTGAGCTCCGTTGCTGGCAAAGAACTGAAACTGACATACACTCCTGTGGGGAAACACAGGGCTTTGCTAGGATTTCTCCAGGCAGTCTGTTTTCCCTGGGCCTCACTGTAGCAACACTATCTCGCCAGGGCAACACTGCATGGGATTTCCTCTGCCAGGAGAGAGCTGCTGCTTTGTAGATTGTGCTGGGAAACCTTGCTTTGGCAAGTGCCAATTGACCGCATTCAGGCAGAAAGAAAAGAGAATCGCAAGAGGCCTTTTCTCGCCGGCTGCTCTGCCAAGCCCTTCCAGCGAAAACTATGGCGTTGCTCCTCTGGAAGGATCCCTGCACCGCCACGTAGTTTTTCAGAAGAAGCCTTGCGTTTGCAAGAGCAAAGGAGGAATTCGTTGCAGGAAAGAGGAAGGAAAGAAAGTTTCTCTCCCTCTGCCTGCTTTGCTCAGAGGACTGGATGAAGTTAGGAAGTTCTCCCTTTCACTGAGAAACGTGCAGGCTGCTGTTGCCTGGGCGCTCTCTTCTTTGCAAAAGAGTCTGCAGTTCCACGCTTTGAACCGTGGAAAGGCGCCGGGCTCTGCTAAGATTTCCCCCGGCGCTTCGTTTGCCCTGGGCCAAAGCGAGCCTTCACAATAGCTGAACGCTAACCCTGCATACTCGTTCCACTTCAAGAACAGGGCTACCGCGAGGCAGTTCTCCGGGGGAAAACGGCCCTTCGCGAAGGGCAGATCTGCCGAGCTCACTTCGGGAAAGCGAAAGCAAAGGACGCTTTTCTCCCTCTAAGCGCTTTCGTCAGAGGAACGGGGGAAGTCACAGTGTTCTTTCTCTCACTGAGATACACACAATCTGACGTTGCCTCTGAGCTCCGTTGCTGGCAAAGAACTGAAACTGACATACACTCCTGTGGGGAAACACAGGGCTTTGCTAGGATTTCTCCAGGCAGTCTGTTTTCCCTGGGCCTCGCTGTAGCAACACTATCTCGCCAGGGCAACACTGCATGGGATTTCCTCTGCCAGGAGAGAGCTGCTGCTTTGTAGTTTGTGCTGGGAAACCTTGCTTTGGCGAGTGCCAATTGACCGCATTCAGGCAGAAAGAAAAGAGAATCGCAAGAGGCCTTTTCTCGCCGGCTGCTCTGCCAAGCCCTTCCAGCTAAAACTATGCCGTTGCTCCTCTGGAAGGATCCCTGCACCGCCACGTAGTTTTTCAGAAGAAGCCTTGCGTTTGCAAGAGCAAAGGAGGAATTCGTTGCAGGAAAGAGGAAGGAAAGAAAGTTTCTCTCCCTCTGCCTGCTTTGCTCAGAGGACTGGATGAAGTTAGGAAGTTCTCCCTTTCACTGAGAAACGTGCAGGCTGCTGTTGCCTGGGCGCTCTCTTCTTTGCAAAAGAGTCTGCAGTTCCACGCTTTGAACCGTGGAAAGGCGCCGGGCTCTGCTAAGATTTCCCCCGGCGCTTCGTTTGCCCTGGGCCAAAGCGAGCCTTCACAATAGCTGAACGCTAACACTGCATACTCGTTCCACTTCCAGAACAGGGCTACCGCGAGGCAGTTCTCCGGGGGAAAACGGCCCTTCGCGAAGGGCAGATCTGCCGAGCTCACTTCGGGAAAGCGAAAGCAAAGGACGCTTTTCTCCCTCTAACCGCTTTCGTCAGAGGAACGGGGGAAGTCACAGTGTTCTTTCTCTCACTGAGATACACACAATCTGACGTTGCCTCTGAGCTCCGTTGCTGGCAAAGAACTGAAACTGACATACACTCCTGTGGGGAAACACAGGGCTTTGCTAGGATTTCTCCAGGCAGTCTGTTTTCCCTGGGCCTCACTGTAGCAACACTATCTCGCCAGGGCAACACTGCATGGGATTTCCTCTGCCAGGAGAGAGCTGCTGCTTTGTAGATTGTGCTGGGAAACCTTGCTTTGGCAAGTGCCAATTGACCGCATTCAGGCAGAAAGAAAAGAGAATCGCAAGAGGCCTTTTCTCGCCGGCTGCTCTGCCAAGCCCTTCCAGCGAAAACTATGGCGTTGCTCCTCTGGAAGGATCCCTGCACCGCCACGTAGTTTTTCAGAAGAAGCCTTGCGTTTGCAAGAGCAAAGGAGGAATTCGTTGCAGGAAAGAGGAAGGAAAGAAAGTTTCTCTCCCTCTGCCTGCTTTGCTCAGAGGACTGGATGAAGTTAGGAAGTTCTCCCTTTCACTGAGAAACGTGCAGGCTGCTGTTGCCTGGGCGCTCTCTTCTTTGCAAAAGAGTCTGCAGTTCCACGCTTTGAACCGTGGAAAGGCGCCGGGCTCTGCTAAGATTTCCCCCGGCGCTTCGTTTGCCCTGGGCCAAAGCGAGCCTTCACAATAGCTGAACGCTAACACTGCATACTCGTTCCACTTCCAGAACAGGGCTACCGCGAGGCAGTTCTCCGGGGGAAAACGGCCCTTCGCGAAGGGCAGATCTGCCGAGCTCACTGCGGGAAAGCGAAAGCAAAGGACGCTTTTCTCCCTCTAACCGCTTTCGTCAGAGGAACGGGGGAAGTCACAGTGTTCTTTCTCTCACTGAGATACACACAATCTGACGTTGCCTCTGAGCTCCGTTGCTGGCAAAGAACCGAAACTGACATACACTCCTGTGGGTAAACACAGGGCTTTGCTAGGATTTCTCCAGGCAGTCTGTTTTCCCTGGGCCTCGCTGTAGCAACACTATCTCGCCAGGGCAACACTGCATGGGATTTCCTCTGCCAGGAGAGAGCTGCTGCTTTGTAGATTGTGCTGGGAAACCTTGCTTTGGCAAGTGCCAATTGACCGCATTCAGGCAGAAAGAAAAGAGAATCGCAAGAGGCCTTTTCTCGCCGGCTGCTCTGCCAAGCCCTTCCAGCTAAAACTATGCCGTTGCTCCTCTGGAAGGATCCCTGCACCGCGACGTAGTTTTTCAGAAGAAGCCTTGCGTTTGTAAGAGCAAAGGAGGAATTCGTTGCAGGAAAGAGGAAGGAAAGAAAGTTTCTCTCCCTCTGCCTGCTTTGCTCAGAGGACTGGATGAAGTTAGGAAGTTCTCCCTTTCACTGAGAAACGTGCAGGCTGCTGTTGCCTGGGCGCTCTCTTCTTTGCAAAAGAGTCTGCAGTTCCACGCTTTGAACCGTGGAAAGGCGCCGGGCTCTGCTAAGATTTCCCCCGGCGCTTCGTTTGCCCTGGGCCAAAGCGAGCCTTCACAATAGCTGAACGCTAACACTGCATACTCGTTCCACTTCCAGAACAGGGCTACCGCGAGGCAGTTCTCCGGGGGAAAACGGCCCTTCGCGAAGGGCAGATCTGCCGAGCTCACTTCGGGAAAGCGAAAGCAAAGGACGCTTTTCTCCCTCTAACCGCTTTCGTCAGAGGAACGGGGGAAGTCACAGTGTTCTTTCTCTCACTGAGATACACACAATCTGACGTTGCCTCTGAGCTCCGTTGCTGGCAAAGAACCGAAACTGACATACACTCCTGTGGGGAAACACAGGGCTTTGCTAGGATTTCTCCAGGCAGTCTGTTTTCCCTGGGCCTCGCTGTAGCAACACTATCTCGCCAGGGCAACACTGCATGGGATTTCCTCTGCCAGGAGAGAGCTGCTGCTTTGTAGATTGTGCTGGGAAACCTTGCTTTGGCAAGTGCCAATTGACCGCATTCAGGCAGAAAGAAAAGAGAATCGCAAGAGGCCTTTTCTCGCCGGCTGCTCTGCCAAGCCCTTACAGCTCAAACTATGCCGTTGCTCCTCTGGAAGGATCCCTGCACCGCGACGTAGTTTTTCAGAAGAAGCCTTGCGTTTGTAAGAGCAAAGGAGGAATTCGTTGCAGGAAAGAGGAAGGAAAGAAAGTTTCTCTCCCTCTGCCTGCTTTGCTCAGAGGACTGGATGAAGTTAGGAAGTTCTCCCTTTCACTGAGAAACGTGCAGGCTGCTGTTGCCTGGGCGCTCTCTTCTTTGCAAAAGAGTCTGCAGTTCCACGCTTTGAACCGTGGAAAGGCGCCGGGCTCTGCTAAGATTTCCCCCGGCGCTTCGTTTGCCCTGGGCCAAAGCGAGCCTTCACAATAGCTGAACGCTAACACTGCATACTCGTTCCACTTCCAGAACAGGGCTACCGCGAGGCAGTTCTCCGGGGGAAAACGGCCCTTCGCGAAGGGCAGATCTGCCGAGCTCACTTCGGGAAAGCGAAAGCAAAGGACGCTTTTCTCCCTCTAAGCGCTTTCGTCAGAGGAACGGGGGAAGTCACAGTGTTCTTTCTCTCACTGAGATACACACAATCTGACGTTGCCTCTGAGCTCCGTTGCTGGCAAAGAACTGAAACTGACATACACTCCTGTGGGGAAACACAGGGCTTTGCTAGGATTTCTCCAGGCAGTCTGTTTTCCCTGGGCCTCACTGTAGCAACACTATCTCGCCAGGGCAACACTGCATGGGATTTCCTCTGCCAGGAGAGAGCTGCTGCTTTGTAGTTTGTGCTGGGAAACCTTGCTTTGGCGAGTGCCAATTGACCGCATTCAGGCAGAAAGAAAAGAGAATCGCAAGAGGCCTTTTCTCGCCGGCTGCTCTGCCAAGCCCTTCCAGCTAAAACTATGCCGTTGCTCCTCTGGAAGGATCCCTGCACCGCCACGTAGTTTTTCAGAAGAAGCCTTGCGTTTGCAAGAGCAAAGGAGGAATTCGTTGCAGGAAAGAGGAAGGAAAGAAAGTTTCTCTCCCTCTGCCTGCTTTGCTCAGAGGACTGGATGAAGTTAAGAAGTTCTCCCTTTCACTGAGAAACGTGCAGGCTGCTGTTGCCTGGGCGCTCTCTTCTTTGCAAAAGAGTCTGCAGTTCCACGCTTTGAACCGTGGAAAGGCGCCGGGCTCTGCTAAGATTTCCCCCGGCGCTTCGTTTGCCCTGGGCCAAAGCGAGCCTTCACAATAGCTGAACGCTAACCCTGCATACTCGTTCCACTTCAAGAACAGGGCTACCGCGAGGCAGTTCTCCGGGGGAAAACGGCCCTTCGCGAAGGGCAGATCTGCCGAGCTCACTTCGGGAAAGCGAAAGCAAAGGACGCTTTTCTCCCTCTAACCGCTTTCGTCAGAGGAACGGGGGAAGTCACAGTGTTCTTTCTCTCACTGAGATACACACAATCTGACGTTGCCTCTGAGCTCCGTTGCTGGCAAAGAACCGAAACTGACATACACTCCTGTGGGGAAACACAGGGCTTTGCTAGGATTTCTCCAGGCAGTCTGTTTTCCCTGGGCCTCGCTGTAGCAACACTATCTCGCCAGGGCAACACTGCATGGGATTTCCTCTGCCAGGAGAGAGCTGCTGCTTTGTAGTTTGTGCTGGGAAACCTTGCTTTGGCGAGTGCCAATTGACCGCATTCAGGCAGAAAGAAAAGAGAATCGCAAGAGGCCTTTTCTCGCCGGCTGCTCTGCCAAGCCCTTCCAGCTAAAACTATGCCGTTGCTCCTCTGGAAGGATCCCTGCACTGCCACGTAGTTTTTCAGAAGAAGCCTTGCGTTTGCAAGAGCAAAGGAGGAATTCGTTGCAGGAAAGAGGAAGGAAAGAAAGTTTCTCTCCCTCTGCCTGCTTTGCTCAGAGGACTGGATGAAGTTAGGAAGTTCTCCCTTTCACTGAGAAACGTGCAGGCTGCTGTTGCCTGGGCGCTCTCTTCTTTGCAAAAGAGTCTGCAGTTCCACGCTTTGAACCGTGGAAAGGCGCCGGGCTCTGCTAAGATTTCCCCCGGCGCTTCGTTTGCCCTGGGCCAAAGCGAGCCTTCACAATAGCTGAACGCTAACACTGCATACTCGTTCCACTTCCAGAACAGGGCTACCGCGAGGCAGTTCTCCGGGGGAAAACGGCCCTTCGCGAAGGGCAGATCTGCCGAGCTCACTTCGGGAAAGCGAAAGCAAAGGACGCTTTTCTCCCTCTAACCGCTTTCGTCAGAGGAACGGGGGAAGTCACAGTGTTCTTTCTCTCACTGAGATACACACAATCTGACGTTGCCTCTGAGCTCCGTTGCTGGCAAAGAACTGAAACTGACATACACTCCTGTGGGGAAACACAGGGCTTTGCTAGGATTTCTCCAGGCAGTCTGTTTTCCCTGGGCCTCACTGTAGCAACACTATCTCGCCAGGGCAACACTGCATGGGATTTCCTCTGCCAGGAGAGAGCTGCTGCTTTGTAGATTGTGCTGGGAAACCTTGCTTTGGCAAGTGCCAATTGACCGCATTCAGGCAGAAAGAAAAGAGAATCGCAAGAGGCCTTTTCTCGCCGGCTGCTCTGCCAAGCCCTTCCAGCGAAAACTATGGCGTTGCTCCTCTGGAAGGATCCCTGCACCGCGACGTAGTTTTTCAGAAGAAGCCTTGCGTTTGCAAGAGCAAAGGAGGAATTCGTTGCAGGAAAGAGGAAGGAAAGAAAGTTTCTCTCCCTCTGCCTGCTTTGCTCAGAGGACTGGATGAAGTTAGGAAGTTCTCCCTTTCACTGAGAAACGTGCAGGCTGCTGTTGCCTGGGCGCTCTCTTCTTTGCAAAAGAGTCTGCAGTTCCACGCTTTGAACCGTGGAAAGGCGCCGGGCTCTGCTAAGATTTCCCCCGGCGCTTCGTTTGCCCTGGGCCAAAGCGAGCCTTCACAATAGCTGAACGCTAACACTGCATACTCGTTCCACTTCCAGAACAGGGCTACCGCGAGGCAGTTCTCCGGGGGAAATCGGCCCTTCGCGAAGGGCAGATCTGCCGAGCTCACTGCGGGAAAGCGAAAGCAAAGGACGCTTTTCTCCCTCTAACCGCTTTCGTCAGAGGAACGGGGGAAGTCACAGTGTTCTTTCTCTCACTGAGATACACACAATCTGACGTTGCCTCTGAGCTCCGTTGCTGGCAAAGAACCGAAACTGACATACACTCCTGTGGGTAAACACAGGGCTTTGCTAGGATTTCTCCAGGCAGTCTGTTTTCCCTGGGCCTCGCTGTAGCAACACTATCTCGCCAGGGCAACACTGCATGGGATTTCCTCTGCCAGGAGAGAGCTGCTGCTTTGTAGATTGTGCTGGGAAACCTTGCTTTGGCAAGTGCCAATTGACCGCATTCAGGCAGAAAGAAAAGAGAATCGCAAGAGGCCTTTTCTCGCCGGCTGCTCTGCCAAGCCCTTCCAGCTAAAACTATGCCGTTGCTCCTCTGGAAGGATCCCTGCACCGCGACGTAGTTTTTCAGAAGAAGCCTTGCGTTTGTAAGAGCAAAGGAGGAATTCGTTGCAGGAAAGAGGAAGGAAAGAAAGTTTCTCTCCCTCTGCCTGCTTTGCTCAGAGGACTGGATGAAGTTAGGAAGTTCTCCCTTTCACTGAGAAACGTGCAGGCTGCTGTTGCCTGGGCGCTCTCTTCTTTGCAAAAGAGTCTGCAGTTCCACGCTTTGAACCGTGGAAAGGCGCCGGGCTCTGCTAAGATTTCCCCCGGCGCTTCGTTTGCCCTGGGCCAAAGCGAGCCTTCACAATAGCTGAACGCTAACACTGCATACTCGTTCCACTTCCAGAACAGGGCTACCGCGAGGCAGTTCTCCGGGGGAAAACGGCCCTTCGCGAAGGGCAGATCTGCCGAGCTCACTTCGGGAAAGCGAAAGCAAAGGACGCTTTTCTCCCTCTAAGCGCTTTCGTCAGAGGAACGGGGGAAGTCACAGTGTTCTTTCTCTCACTGAGATACACACAATCTGACGTTGCCTCTGAGCTCCGTTGCTGGCAAAGAACTGAAACTGACATACACTCCTGTGGGGAAACACAGGGCTTTGCTAGGATTTCTCCAGGCAGTCTGTTTTCCCTGGGCCTCGCTAATACTATCTCTCTATG